>NC_026001.2:70192135-70254280 GCF_000442705.2 Elaeis guineensis | reverse complement strand
ATATTTGTTGCATTATATTTCAAAAAAAAATTGAAATTCATGTATGAAATCCTGCACCTTTTTCATCAGTGGCATCAGAGCATCCAGGTTCTTTTTATAACATGTTCATAATTTATTAAAATAAATTTTAAAATAAAATAATGATCGCATGCACTATAGGTTGTTCTGCTGTAAGTTTATCCCTTACAGTGTAAAGGTTGTCCTGGTAGTTGCGATCTAGAAAATTTAAAAAAAGTTTAAATAAATTTTATCATGAATATTTTAGATTAAGTCTATTTTATTTTATAAATTTTATATAATGTACATAGATTAAAATCAGCCCAAGAACAGGATCTTACAAAGGTTCTATTTGCTGATCGGGCTGGCTCGACCAGCATGCCAGCTCGACTGAAAAGTTGGCTGAATTATATTTCTGATTGATTTTTAATTGTTAGTATTTGTTAGTGAAATAAGCTGATCCATTTTTGAAATGAGTCAACCTATTTAGTGAAACAACACTAGATTGTATTAAACCTTTCAAAAGTTAAAAATATTTTTCAAAATGTCGAACCCCAACCCTCAGCCATGAACTTAATTAAAAAAATTAAGTGATTGTTTAGGATCTAGGTTTGTGATTTAAAGATCCTAAGATAATTTCATAAAATATGGGTTAAAGGGTAATGGGTTAGCTTTGATCAGATTATTAACTGGGTTAGACCTAGGGTTAGATTAAATATGGACTAAGTTAAGAAATTGATCAAATCTAATTAAAAGTTAATTAGGATTAGGTCATTTCTATAGATCACTTCAATAGTTGTAGTTGATCAAAGTCCATATATCTAACAAATGGACACTGATCGTGACTCAGCGGCTGAGCCTGAATCTTTAGACAGACCAAATCAAAACTGATAAATCAGTTGGTGTCTAAGGTAAACTTGATCGATGGTTTTAATTGAGAGCATGCTTACCTGACCATTTCTTATGGTGTCTAAGGCAAGTATTGGCAGACCCTCCCATCGATCATACTTACCTGGCCAATGTGGTTAATCAGGTCTTGATTAGGTTGCTCATTGATTCATGCTAACACATGTCACATAGAAAATCAGAGAGTCTGATTTCATTTAGTGAGACTGATCTAGGTGCTCATAGACCAAATTTGATCTTAGTCCTTGTTAATGACTTGAGAAATCAGTAGGAGGACTTGACTTGATGATGTCAATGTGAGCGAATTGGTCCATATCTTTTCTATCCTTAAATCACTAATAATTTTAAATCTTCTAAAATTATTAGGTTCTTAAAATGATAAAGTTATGGAGATAACTGAGTCATAGTCTCCCATTAAGGTGTTTGATAATGAGTCCATTAACTCAATAATCATTGCAGACCCAAAGGCCTGGTGCTTGTTGACTAATGAAATTATCACTCATCATATGATGACTTGGATGTGTCTTTCTAATGGTGGTTAGATTAGCCAATTAAAGTTAGGCTTAATCATTTGTTGGTTAGATGCACCAAGTATAGTCATGTTAATGGTTGGACCTAATCGGATCCTTACAGTGGAGGCCAAAACCTACTGATTAAGTTTTTGGGGCAAAATTAAATTACTAGAAGTTGTTTGGAGAAATAATTGGTTAAGGAACCTACCTGTAGATGCACATGGGTTGGCCGACCAAAGTCGGACTTGTGTGTAGTCTATATGAATTCTAGTACCTACTACAAAATTAAAGTAATTTTTCGAATTGAAGGTAGAGGCTACCAATTTGATTAAAATAGTGGGAGAACCTTGAGACTAAAGTCCAAGTATCTAGGCTTAAAATAATTCATATACATTAGGTTATTGTTCGCTTTTCTCAAAATAAGGCTAAACCTTAATTGCTCCAATCGCTGTTAGACAGTGATGACTTATGGGACCCAACTTCGTTAATTAGTATCAAAAGTTGAATTTGATTCAGCAGTACGAATGGGTTCATATTGGGGCTTCTTAGTCCAGTCAAAATAATTAGTCCAAAATTGATCCAAATCAGGCATAAGCACAGGATCATAGGAAGAAGAATTGTCTTGCTTCCCTTGACCATAATAGGCTGAACAAGAGAAAGGAGCAAGGGTTGCTCATCAAGGATATTATATGATAACACCTTAAAGTTTCTCTATGTAATTCCACTACCTAGGTATTAGATACCGATGGTTTTATGCAATTTATTGCTTAGGACTACAAGTAAGTGAAATATTTAAAAATGGTGAGAAATTCTTGAATGTTAGGGAGGAAAGTCTTATTCCAATCCTAACTTTAGGAATTGTAGAGCTTATTTTCAAATATTATCATTTAAAGTAATTGTTACTATTGTCCATTGTTTATAATCTTTGTTGGCCTTTTGGCTAAAGATGATCATCATTCATAAAGAAAGATTATTGTGGTATTATTATGAATAATGTTACAATAATACATGGACAATAAGGAAATCATATTGACACAGCCTGTTAAGTGTAATGTACACATCCAAGTTAGATAATGTCATAAATGTCTATCTTTGGCATTATAGGCTTAGTCATCTTGACAAGAACAGGATAAATGGGTTAGCTTGAGAGGAAAACCTCGACATCAATGATTGTGAATCATTGATAGCCTGAGTCTTATCTTCTTGAAAAGATGACAAAGTCACCTTTTAATGGAAAAGGTGAAGGAGCTAATAAAGTTTTAAGTCTCATACATAGTGATGTATGTAGACCAGTGAACTTAAGTGCCAAAGGAAGATATTAATATTTCATTACAAATGACCTATCTGGGCATGGGTGCATCTGGCCAAATCATTTGAAATGTTCAAATGATTCAAATGATGAAAAGTATGACATATCTAGGAGAGAATTGGATTCTCTCTCAGTGGATTCTTTTTCAGAACACAGTGTATCTGAAAGGAGAAGTTGAACTTTGTTAGACATGATTCAATCCACGATAGGGTTCACTAATCTACCTGTTTTAGGATTGTGCTCTTGTGTGATTACTTGTTTTACTCTGAAAATACATTGAGTAAGTCTGTTGTGCAGATTCTATATGAGATATGAATCGGGCATAGACCTAGACTCTTTCACCTTTGGGTTTGGAGTTGATTAGCCTATGTCAAAGGTTTGCATACAGATAAACTTGGTTCATGGTCCAATAGTTGTTTAAGGGTTACTAATTCTATCATACTGAAGAACATAAGATGCTCATCAGCAGTAGGGCATTCCTTTTGGAAAGAAGTTCTTTAGAGAAGGAACTGATGCCTATCAAATTGAACTTAAAAGTTTGATTGGTAGAAAATGAACCGACATAATCTAGTAAGCCTACAGAACCAAATTTGATTAGATCAAACTCAGAGCCCATTAAAGTAAATGCAATGCAGTGGTCTAACTCTGAGAAGTGGCTTGGAGCCATTAAATCCAAATTGAAGTCCATGAAAATCAATAGTGTATGGACACTAGATGATTCATCTGAAGGAATAAAATCCATTGGGTATGAATGGATTTTTCAAAAGGATCAGAGTAGCACAGATAGGAAGGTGGAGACCTATAAAGCTCGTTTCGCTATTATCCCAGAGTTAGAACATACGTTTTGAAAATATGTCTTTGTTATGAACAAAGAGGTACCCTGCATTTATAAATAGGTAAAATATTCTGTAGTGTTATTCCTTATTTGTTTGTGGATGAAATTCTCTTAATCGAAAATGGCATTGCAGCATTGCAAGGAATAAAGATTTGGGTATCATCTAATTTTTCCATATTCAAGACCAGATATGATATGCTCACTAATGATAGTCAGCAGATACCAGTTTGATCTAAGTAAGAACCACTGGAAGATTGTATAGACAATCCTTAAGTATTTGAAAAATACTAAGATCCAGTGACTCAAATATGAAAATACTAACTTTAAAACATGTAGATATTTTGATTTTAGTCAGATCAAGATGACAACAAGAAAGTGTCGGATCATACCCTAATTATAGGAGCAATCTACTGGAAAGGTTTCAAGTATGATACTTTAGTCTACTCAGTTAGTGATGTAGAGTACATCGTAGCATATGATGCTGCCATGTAAGCTGTGTAATTGCTGAGCTTCATTAATAGGTTTGGAGTGGCACCCTCCATCGATGGTCCAGTCCTATCATAGCACTAGAGCCATAAATCTGGCTAAAGAATCGAAGGACCAGCATACTCTGTATTACTATCACTTTTGATTTTAGATCAGGGTGACATCGATCTTTAGAAGATCGATGAAAAGGAAAAACTTGACCGACCCATTTGCTGAGGCCTCGGAACTAAGAAGTTCTACAAACTCAAGTGGAAGATAGGATATTTGATATCATTCTGATTGGCTTTAGTACAAGTGAGAGTTGTTGGAAAATGTGTCCTAAAGCCTATCATCTAAGTGGTAGATGATTGGAATTAGTATATGAATTATCTAATAACAATAGTTATTTGGCAGGTTCATCATAAAAGTTTTATCTTCCTTAAATGAACTCTTAAATTATGATGAAGTCCTTAGAACCACAATTAATCGATAAAGAAAGATTTATCGGATGGTTCTTAAATTATTCACGACCAAATGATAAGTTATTAATAAGGACGATAACTTATCAAGTGTAGGTCGCTGTATGCCATATGCGTTGGTTGTCCTCATAACCAAGTGGTGTGGAGACACTGGTACGGCATCCAGGTGAGATGTAGGAGTACATCTGTATTGAACGTGACTAATATAATACTCTACTGTCAAGAGTAGTTAACTAAGACCAATGGGTATAAGTATCCCTCCGACCTGAGATCACCACGGTGACTTACAAGCAACTCACTGTGCTTTGATGCCGGACTGTCTGTATTTTTAATATAAGTTCGAAAAATTTTTGGGTACAGTCAAGTACTTGTGAAGTCGGTGTGTGAGTCAAGATAGGATTGACCACTCCTAATTAACTTCAGGAAGAGAATGTTTTGCTGTGTTTTAATTTAGCAAAATCTAGGCCTGGGTAATCCTTGTGAGGACTCACGGGATTTGCAAAAATTTTGAGACACAATAGAGATGACTTACATGAGTGTTGACAGCATACTCAAAGTTGTCTTGAGCATTATTAGTCAAAAGAATGAATTATAAGGTAACCATGGGTCAGGGTTCTTAGAATGTTGTTTTGCATACATTCGACCTATCTGGACGTCGGAAATCATTGCTAGATGGTTACTTCGACTAGTACAGAAATTAGTTCCTATGCTACCAGCTTAGGTTCGAACCTATAGGATCACACACATAAGAGGTTGTAACCTAATCAGATGGTTAATCGATAATTAAGAATCGTTCTAAGGTTAAACAATCAATGTGATTGATGTTTGACCTAATGCAAGTGTTGCAGGAGGATCATTAGTAATTGGATTGCTAATTTGCTCAATCTGATTGAGCAATTGGACTGAGATCAAGTCTAATTGAATATGATTCAATTAAAATTGATTTAGATTTAATTGGATTAAGTCTAATTGATTTATTGGATAAGCCAGTTGCAAGGGAGAACAAGTCTCTGTTTGACTAGGACTTGTATGCACCTAATTCCTAATTAAGTTAGAATTTAAATTAAATATAATTTAATCTGATTTAATTAGACTCATAGTTAGACTAAGATCACCATTAATTAGGTTGTAATTAATTTAAATTTGATTCAAAGTATTTGACCAAATCTAAATAAGAATCCTAGTTAGACTAGGATTCCATCTTCTCTTACGCCACCTAAGAAAATCAAAGCCCATGCCCATTAATTAATTTAGATAATTTTTTTATGATTTTTACATCTTAGAAAAGTAATCTCACACTACTTATTCTAGAGATTTGAATCAGATTTGATCTGGTTCAATATGAAAATTAATTTGGTTCATTGTGGAAAGTGGTTTAGCATATTTCTCTTTTTGAAAGAGTCCCTCTTCACAAGGACTCTTCCCTCCCTCTCTTGTGCCAACTTCTCTCATATTTATCCTCCTTTTTGTTACCCCTTTTGTGGTTATTTTCATGCTATTCATGAAATAAATGAGATAGGGGGCTGAAGTGAAATTTGAGTGCAAGGGTAAAACGATAATTTTAAAATTTTTCAAAATTACAATTTTACAGTGGAAATTATTAATTAATCTAATTAACTAACTTATATTAACTCTACATAAGGATCTAAATATGATATATATAGATGCATTTAAATTTAAAATTCAAACTTCTACAGTAAATATTTTACTGTTATGTGTTCAGAACACATTACCTTCGTACGGGTAGTCGATCGCCATAATTTGATCACCGTCGGGAGGGTCTGATCATCACAATATAGCCACACAGTGTGTCTGGCCTCTACAGATCAACCACACGAAGCTTCCGATCTGATCGGCTCCTCACGAATGCTAGTTCATTGCAGAACCCTTTTGATGGCTGATACTGATCGAACTCCTTCGATCTTGATTTGATGACTCTTTGAACACTCTGGATCATCAGCAGATATACTTGAGAGATTGATAAAGCTTTCCCTGAAGTTTGGTGGGCTCATGACACTCGTAGCTCACCTTCTCACTTCCCGAACCCTAGGCCGAAACCCTAGGGTACTCACCGAAGAAACTTACGCCCACTCTGTTTCTTTCTTTTCTCTCCTTTTCTTTTCTTTTCTCATGCAGAAAAGCTTTCTCATGCCACCCTTCTCTCTAGGATCAGATTAGTGCATGCCTTGTCTTCTCTTCCTTTTAAAAATAGTACAAAACGCATCTTTGTAGCATTTTCTCTGCGTGAGAGGATAAAGATAAGTGGTTGGTCATTTGAATTCAAATTGAATTTGAATTCAAATGCCAACCAACTCATGTTTATCCACTCTTGGCCTGAGAAGAGAGGGGTGTGGGCTACTTTGTGCATGGATAATTTTCACGAGAAACCTTTTCTCGTGTGGAAGAAGTGGCGCATAAAATAAAGGGGTGGCGCAGGGATTTGTTAACCATTCAAATTCAAACATCTTTTGAATTTGAATGGCCAACCAATCTCATCTATATCCATTCAAAATGGTGCACAAAGAAGGGGCGTGGGATGGCTTCTGCATGGGAGAAAATTTATGAGAACCCATTTCTCGTGAATTCAAATGGGCGCAGAAAAGTGAGGTGGCGCAGGGAGATGAGGTCAAAGTGGTTTGAACCTAATTGAGCCAACCTAATCAAAATAGGTTAGGCACAATTAGACTAAGTTAAACCCAACTTAATTAAGCTTAATTAGGCTCAATAAAATCCTAATCAAATCAGAAATTGACTAAGCCCAACCCCTGATTAGATCAAGGACCAAACCACCTTGGCGATTAGGTCAACACTTAACCTAATCAGGTCAAACCCAACTGAATCCAATTCAATTGGACTTGATCCAAAAATAATTACTCAATAAAATTGAGTTAATTAATGATCAAATTACTAATTAAATCTCTCATAAATACTGAGTCTAAATCCGATGGGCAATCGGGCATCAGAGTCCATCGATATAAAATCCCGATCAAAAAGTCCCAAACCAGTGGGACTCTTGACCCCGGTACCCAAAATGTGTGAAACTCGTGATTAGAGAATCTAATTCTCGATCATAGAGTTTCAGACATGTAGACTCAAAGTCCATGAGCATTAGGACTCTTCACCAGCCATCAGATCAAATAGGAACCTCTAATGTGTGTGACCCCGCAGGTTCGAACCTAAGTCGGTAGCACAGGAACCAATTCCTGTACTAATCGAAGTGACCATCTAGCAATGGTACCCAATATTCGGATAGGTCGAATAATCACAATCGCAACATTCAATACCTACATAAATATGGTTACTGTATAATTCATCCTTTTGACCTCTGTGTTTAGGATGACTCAGGGTTAAACTGTCAACCCTGATTAGATCATCCAAATCGTGCTCAACTCAAACAGTCCTGTGACTCCTCACTAGGACTACTCTGGTCAAATTTTGCTAAATTGAAACATGACTGTACATAGCTCCTGAACTGGAGTGATCAATCCCATCTTGACACACACACCGACAAGTCAAGTACTTGACTACACCCAGCAGCCTTCCGTCACTGAATTAGAAATTTAGGTAGTCCAGTGCCTAAGTGCAGTGAGTTGCTTGCAAGTCACCGTGACGGTCTCAGGTCGGAGGGACAGTTATACCCATATCCCATCGGAGCAAATTTGACAGCAGAAAAAGCTCCAGAGTCGATCACGTTCAGTGCAGATGTACCCTTACATCTCACCTGTATGCCATACCAGTGTCTCCACACTCCTTGGTTAAGAGGACAACCAATCCATATGGCACACAACGACCTATACTTGATAAACATTGTTGTCCTTGGTAACAACGTATCATTTGGTCACAAACAGGTTTAAGGACTAAACGACAAATCCTCCTTTGTCGAGTCTAAATAGTCCTAAGGACTTCACCACAACACAGGAGTTCATTAGAAGATGAAACAATTTGTGATGAAAAATACCAAAATAATTTTTATTTATTTATAATTCATATACTAATACAAAAAAGAGTACAACCATCAACTGGCTGACGATTGACTTTGGGACACTCTTCCCAACAATCTTCCACTTGGCCTAAAGCCAATCAGTGCAGTATCTACTATCCATCTTTGACTTGAAGTCATCGAACTCCTTCACCGCAATGGCTTTAGTGAATGGATCGATCAGGTTCTCCTTTCCGTCAATCTTCTGAAGGTTGACGTCACCTCGATCCACGATTTTTTGGATGAGATGGTAGCGATGCAGAATATGCTTCATCCACTGGTGTGCCTTCGGTTCCTTCGCCTGAGCAATGGCTCCAGAGCTGTCACAGTAGAGCATAACTGGACCAACAAGGGAGGGTGCTACTCCAAGCTCGGTAATGAATTTTCTCAGCCACACCGCTTCCTTGGCAGCATCTGATGCAGCGATATACTCTGCCTCGCAAACTGAATCAGCCACTGTGTGCTGCTTGGAACTCTTCCATCAGACAGCCCCACCATTAAGGATCAAAACAAATCCCGACACACTCTTGCTGTTATCGTGATCAGACTGAAAACTAGAGTCTGTAAACCCAATAAGTCTCAAGTCCGATTCATCATAAACAAGCCACTGGTCTTTAATATTTTTTAAATATTTCAGGATGGTTTTAACTACCTTCCAGTGATTCTCCCCTGGATCAGATTGATATCTACTCACTATCCCTAGTGAGTATGCCACATCTGGTCGTATACATATCATGACGTACATGATAGAACCCACTGTCGAAGCATATGGAATTCTACCCATACGCTCTGTCTCTTGAGGTGTTGTCGGATAATCCCTCTTCGAGAGAGATATTCCATGGCCTATTGATAGATAGCCTTTCTTGAAATTCTCCATGCTGAACCTCTTCAGTATAGTATCAATGTGCGTGGACTGGGATAAGCCAAGCAACCTTTTAGATCTATCCGTATAGATCCTCATCCCTAGGATGTAGAAAGCTTCTCCTAAATCCTTCATGGAGAACTGTGATGACAACCAAATCTTTATTCCCTATAATGCAGGGACATCATTCCCGATTAAGAGAATGTCATTCACATACAATACAAGAAATACCACTACTGAACCATTAGCCCACTTATAAATGCAGGGCTCTTCTCTATTCTTAATGAAGCCATACGTTTTGATCGTCCTATTAAAACATATGTTCCAACTCTGGGATGCTTGCTTAAGTCCATAAATGGACCTCTATAGCCTGCACACCTTAGACTCATCTGTGGATGTGAACTCTTCAGGTTGTATCATATACACCTCTTCGTCCAGCTCTCCATTTAGGAAAGCTATTTTTACATCCATCTGTCAGATTTTATAGTCAAGATGGGCAGCTATCGCAAGCATAATTCGAATAGATTTGAGCATTGCCACAGGAGAAAATGTCTCGTCATAGTCTATACCATAACATTGATGATATCCCTTGGCAACCAGACAGGCTTTATAGGTCTCTACCTTTCCATCTGCATCTCTCTTCCTCTTGAAGACCCACTTACACCCTATGGGTTTTACTCCTTCGGATGGGTCAACCAATGTCCACACATCGTTGACCTTCATGGACTCCATTTCGGATTTCATGGCCTCTAGCCATTTCTTAGAGTCAGATCTCTGCATTGCATCCATGTAGGTGATCGGATCCTCATCATTTTCATCAAGTTCGACAGGATCACCATCCCGGATAAAGAAACTATAGTATCTTCCGGTTGATGTGGTACTCTATCAGACCGCCTTAAGGGTGCATGAACAATGGGCTCCGGATCTGATCTAACCAAATCCGGTTCAGGTTCAGCAACTTGTGTCGCTTTTTCTACCTACCAAACTTTCTCAAGTTCGATCTTAGAGGCAACAGTCCCTTCACCAAGGAACTCCTTTTTCAAAAAGATTGCCTTAAGGCTGACAAACACCTTTTGCTCATCAGCTAGGTAGAAATAATATCCTTTGATCTCTTTTGGGTACCCTATGAAATAACACTTGTCAGACCTAGGTCCAAGCTTGTCCGTAATTAAACATTTAACATAAGCCGGACACCTCCAAACCTAAGGTGCGAGAGTACTGGCTTACGTCCTATCCATATCCCATATGGCGTTTTAGTTACAGACTTACTCGGAACCCTATTTAGAAGGTAACAAGCCGATTCGAGTGCATATCCCCAAAAGAAGATCGACAGAACAGCAAATCCCATCATGGATCGAACCATGTCCAATAAGGTCTGATTCCTCCTTTCAGACACACCATTATGCTGTGGTGTTCCAGGAGGAGTCCACTGAGAGAGAATCCCATTCTCTCCAAGATATGTCAGAAACTCATTGGAAAGGTATTCACCTCCTCGATCAGATCGAAGAGTTTTAATACACTTTTTAGTTTATTTTTCTACCTTATTTCGAAATAGTTTGAACATTTCAAATGACTCCGACTTATGCTTCATTAAGTAGACATACCCATACCTCGATAGGTCGTCTGTGAAGGTTATGAAGTAAAAATATCCACCTCTTGCACTTGAGCTCATGGGTCCACATACATCAGAATGTATCAGACCCAAGAGTTCACTGGCTCGCTCATCTTTTTCAATAAAAGGTGATTTGGTCATCTTCCCAAGAAGATAGGACTCACAGGTTGGAAGTGATTCACAATCACCAACTTCAAGAATTCCTTCTTGAGCCAACATGTTTATCCTATTCTTATTGATATTACCTAGCCTACAGTGCCAAAGGTAGACTTCTGACACATTATTCATTCTAGAGCATTTACCGAAGGTTTGAACCACATTAACAGGCTGTGATAGTAAGTAAATTCTATTATTTAGTTGTCCAACAAATATTGTAACACCATTCAAAATGATATTTCCAACATTTTTTTTATTAAAAATTCATAATTGTACATGGTCAAAAGGCCTATAGAGATAATATTTAATAAAAAACTTGGATAATAGTGACATTCACTTAGAATTACATTACGAGAATTGATTAAAAGTTCATAATTCCTAAAGCTAGAACTGAAACTTTGCTTCCATCTCCAACGTTCAGAAACTTCTCGCCTTCATCAAATCTCCTACTGACCTGCAGACCCTGCATCGAATTACAGATATGATAAGGGCTTCCGGTATCCAATACCCAGGCAGTAGTATCACAAGTAAAAAAGTTGCAAGGTGTTATCATATAATTACCTTGCTTCTTCTTCGGCCTGTTCGGGTCCAGGGAGGCAATGTATAGAGGACAGTTCCTCTTCCAGTGCCCCTGCTTCTTGCAAAAGAAGTACTCCGCCTGGCTCTGGTCGGGCTTGCACTTCTTGGTCTGACCCTGTGTAGACGTCCCAGCATGCGGCTGCACCTTCTTATTCTTCTTCTTCTTGTTCTTCTTTCCTTTCTTAAAGGGTCGATGTCCAGAAGAAGACCCTCTCACCACATTCACTGACTCCTTATGGAGTTGGTGGTCCTTCTCAAAGTTCTACAGCAATCCCAACAAGCCATGGTAGTTCACTGCAGGCTTTGTCATCCGAAAATGAGTAAGGAAAGGGAGGAAGGACTTAGGCAAAGAATTAAGGATCACATCCTTAGCGAGCTACTCGTGCAAGGGAAAGCCCAGTTTACTTAGGCGCTCAATCATTTCGATCATGTACAGTACATGATCGGTGACTGAGGCCCCATCCCTCATCCGAGCATTGAAAATGGCACAACTAATTTTGTGCCTTTCAACGTCGTCAAGCATGCCAAAGGAGTCGTTCAACATTTGAAGCATCTCCTGTGACTGGGCATTCTCGAACCTGCGGCTGAACTCATCATTCATTGCCGCTAGCATTATGCACCGAACGATGGTGCGATCATTGGCCACTTCTGGTAAGTGTCTCGAACCACCCCTCTAGTGTTCGAGGCTGGCTCCTCAGGTACCAGATCCGTTACTACATAAAGGATCCACTCATGCTCAAGGATGATTTTCAATTTTTGATACCAGCTATCGAAATTAGGTCCCATGAGCTTGTTATTATCTAATAATGATCGGAGCGACAAGGTAGTGGCCATAGCTGCATAAAGAAAAATCAGACCATTATTAGTATATAAATTTTTAATACTAAAGACTTATACTTTAGTCTAAAGATTCTCTCAGTATTTTTACAAACTGATAGCCTCAAACTAGAATTCGAAGAATTACTTTAATTCCTTAATGGGTACTAGAATCCACACAGACTACACACGAGCCCAACTTTGGTTGGTCAATCCATGTGCATCTATGGGTAGGTTCATAATCAGTTGTTTCTCTAAATAACTTTTAGTAATTAATTTTTTCCAGAACCTAATCAGTAGGCTTTGGCCTCCACTGAAAAGATCTGGTTAGGTCCAACCATTAACATGATTAGATTTGGTGAATCAGATCAATAAATGATCAGGCCTGACTTTGGCCGACCAACCTGACCACCATCAGAAAGACTTAACCAAATTATCATATTATGAATGATAATTCCATTAGTCAATAAGCACCAGGCCTTTGGGCCTCCAATGATTATTAAACTAATGGACTCATTATCACTCACTTAATGAGAGGCTATGACTTAGTTATCACTATAAGTTAATTATTTTAGGGACCTAATAATTTTTGAAGATTTTTATTAAAAGATAGAAGAGAAAAAATTATCCAGCTAATTTCAATCCTCCCACTGACTTCACCAAGTTAGATTAAAAAAGATTTAATTAAAGCCGATATTAGGAGCACCAAAATCAGTCACACTGATTTACCTAATGACATGGGTGAGCCCTAATCACCAAGTGATCTAATCAAAATCTAACTCACCAGGTTGGCCAGGTAAGTGAGATCAGTGGTGAGGATAAGCCATTAACTCGTCAGAGATCGAATCAATGTTAGTAGCTCTCACTTAAAAACCACTGGTCAGACTACCATACTTACCTTAGACACCAATCGGTTCATTAGTTTTAATTTGATTAACTTAGTAAATAGGGTTCCACTGCATAGCCATGAATTAAGTCCATCTTGGTCTAGTTAAAGACATGGACCCATTCAACTACAACTATTGGAGTTGAGTCTAGAGTGTCCTTGACCTAATCTAATTCAACTTTTGATTAGATTTGATCAATTATTCTAATTTAGTCCATTTCTTTAAGCTAACCTTAGGTCTAACCCAATTATGGACCTAATCTATTTAATCTATTGACCCACAAGTTTATGCAATTATCTTAGGTCTTAATTCATAATTCTAGACCAACTAGACAATACTTAATTTTTTTAATTAAGTATTTGGGCTGATGGGTCAGGGTTTGGCATTTCGAAAATAATTTTCAATTTTGAAAGATTTTATTTTCTATTCACCAAATGTGTTGACTCATTTCACAAATGGATCAGCACATTTCATAAACAACAATCCTATTGCTAATTACATAACAGAAAATAACTTAATCAAAATAAATCATGAATATTTCTTTAGATCTAATCTAACACATTCATGATAAATTTCATAATTGAACCTTTACAATTAAGTCCTTTCGCTGCTTCGTCTGCATGGGATACAATCGCATCGGCACCCCTACCGCCATAGAAGAATCCCATCGAATGGAAGGAGAGGATCTTTAAACCCTACTTTTCTCCTATGACCGGACGGCCATGGCAACCAACCCAATTAGACTACTTGCTACTTGGATCAAGTATATCTAAATATACCAATTTCAAAATTTAAATTTCAAAATTTAAATTTCAAATTTTAAATTTTAAATTTCAAATTTCAAATAAATTTCAAATTTTAAATTTCAAATTTTTGAATTTTAAATTTTAAATTTCAAATTTGAAATTTCAAATAAATTTTAAATTTCAAATTTCAAATTTTCAATTTTAAATTTTTGAATTTTGAATTTCAAATTTCAAATTTCAAATTCAAATTTCAAATTTTAAATTTTAAATTTCAAATTTTTAAATTTTAAATTTCAAACAAATTTCAAAATTTAAATTTTAAATTTTAAATTTTAAATTTAAACTTTTAGATTACTACTTAATCTACGCATGCAAATGTATATCATATTTTAGAACCTGCACTGATACCATTTGAAGTGAAATTTGAGTGCAGGGGTAAAATAGTAATTTTAAAACTTTTTCAAAATTATAATTTTACAGTAAAAATTATTAATTAATCTAATTAACTAACATGTATTAACTCTACACAAGGATCTAAATATGATATATATAGCATGCATTTAAATTTGAAATTCAAACTTCTACAGTAAATATTTTACTGTTATGTGTTCAGAACACATTATCTTCGTGCGGGTAATCGATCGCCATAATTTGATCACTGTCGGAAGGGTCTGACCATTATAATACAGCCACACAGTGTGTCTAACCTCTGTGGATCATCCACACGAAGCTTTCGATCTGATCGGCTCCTCACGAATGCTAGTTCGTTGCAGAACTCTTTTGACGGTTGATGCTGATCGAATTCCTTAGATCTTGATCTACCGACTCTTCAGATACTCTAGATCATCAGCAGATATACTTGAGAGGTTGATGAAGCTCTTTCTGAAGTTTGGTGGGCTCACGACACTCGTAGCTCACCTTCTCACTTTTCGAACCCTAGGCTGAAACCTTAGGGTACTCACCGAAGAAACTTGCGCCCACTCTGTTTCTTTCTTTTCTCTCCTTTTCTTTTCTTTTCTCATGCAGAAAAGCTTTCTCATGCCACCCTTCTCTCTAGGATTAGATTAGCACATGCCTTATCTTCTCTTCCTTTTAAAAATAGTCCAAAATACATCTTTGCAGCATTTTCTCCATGTGAGAGGATAAAGATAAGTGATTGCTCATTTGAATTCAAATTGAATTTGAATTCAAATGCCAACCAACTCATGTTTATCCACTCTTGGCATGAGAAGAGAGGGGTGTGGGCTACTTTGTACATAGATAATTTTCATGAGAAATCTTTTCTCGTGTGGAAGAAGTGGCGCACAAAATAAAGGGGTGGCGCAGGGATTTGTTAACCATTCAAATTCAAACATATTTTGAATTTGAATGGCCAACCAATCTCATCTTTATCCATTCAAAATGGTGCACAAAGAAAGGGCATGGGATGGCTTCTATGTGGGAGAAAATTCATGAGAACTCGTTTCTCATGAATTCAAATGGACACAGATAAGTGAGGTGGCGCAGGAGATGAGGTCAAAGTGGTTTGAACCTAATTGAGCCAACCTAATCAAAATAGGTTAGGCACAATTAGACTAAGTTAAATCGAACTTAATTAGGCTTAATTAGGCTGAATAAAATCCTAATCAAATCAAAAATTGACTAAGTCCAACCCCTGATTAGATCAAGGACCAAACCACCTTGGCGATTAGGTCAACACTTAACCTAATCGGGTCAAACCCAACTGAATCCAATTCAATTGGACTTGATCCAAAAATAATTACTCAATTAAATTAAGTTAATTAATGATCAAATCACTAACTAAACCTCTCATAAATATTGAATCCAAATTTGATGGGCAATCGGGCATCAGAGTCCATCGATATGAAACCTGATCAAAAAGTTTCAAACCAGTGGGACTCTTGATCCCAGTACCCAAAATGTGTGGGACTCGTGATTAGAGAATCCTGATTCTCAATCACAGAGTTCCAGATACGTAAGACTCAAAGTCCATGAGCATTAGGACTCTTCACCAGCCATCAGATCAGATAGGAATGTCTAATATGTGTGACCCCACAGGTTCGAACCTAAGTCGGTAATACAGGAACTAATTCCTGTACTAATTGAAGTGATCATCTAGCAATGGTACCCGATATTCGGATAGATCGAATAGTCACAATTGCAACATTCAGAACCTACGTGAATATGATTACTATATAATTCATCCTTTTGACCCCTGTGTTTAGGATGACTCAGGGTTAAACTATCAATCCTGATTAGATCATCCAAATCGTGCTCAACTCAAACAGTCCTGTGACTCCTCACTAGGACTACCTTAGCCAAGGTTTTGCTAAATTGAAACATGACTGTACATAGCTCATGAACTGGAGTGGTCAATCCCATCTTGACACACGCACCGATAAGTCAAGTACTTGACTATACCCAGCAGCCTTCCGTCACTGAATTACAAATTCAGGTAGTCCAGCGCTAAGTACAGTGAGTTGCTTGCAAGTCACCATGGCGGTCTCAGGTTGGAGGGATAGTTATACCCATATCCCATGGGAGCAAATCTTGACAGTAGAAAAAGCTCTGAAGTTGGTCACGTTCAGTACAGATGTACCCTTACATCTCACCTGTATGCCATACCAGTGTCTCCACACTCCTTAGTTAAGAGGATAACCAATCCATATGGCACACAATGACCTATACTTGATAAACATTGTTATCCTTGGTAACAACGTATCATTTGGTCACGAACAGGTTTAAGGACTAAATGACAAATTCTCCTTTGTCGAGTCTAAATAGTCCTAAGGACTTCACCGCAACATAAGAGTTCATTAGAAGATGAAACAATTTGTGATGAAAAATACTAAAATAAATTTTATTTATTTATAATTTATATACTAATACAAGAAAGAGCACAACCATCAACAGGCTGATGATTGGCTTTAGGATACTATTCCCAACAGGAGCATCCAAGAGTTGGATGCCCTAAGGACTCCTTATTAGACTAGGTCTTATGACCTAGTCTGCCATAAAAAAGGAGGCCACCCCATATGCCATGAAATAAGAGTCAAAAATTTATTAAAAATTAAGAGAATTACCAGAGGAGAATGAGGAAGATCTGAGAGGTTTGAGGCACCAAAATCCATGGAGGAGAGTCCTCTAACAAGAGATCAAATGTTGATGTCTTGTAGAAAAGAAAGGTTAGAGAGAAGATTATCTTCTCTTATTGATTTTTTTTCATATTTTTTCTCTCTTTGTTTTTGTATTTTTATATGATAAAAATATGAGAGAGAAAGAAAGATTACATGGGTAGTTTGATATACTAAAATCCTTGGAGGAAAGTCTTCAATCAAGAGATCAAAGGTTGATGTCTTGTAGAGAGAAAGGTAAGAGAGAAGATTGTCTTCTCTTATTGTTTTTCCTTTCATATTAATATCTCTTTATTTTATATATTTTTTGTGATAAAAAATCTAAAAGAGAAAGAGGGATGGCATGGTGACTTCATGCTCCAAAGAGTTGGAGCATGGTGATCTTATTTTGGACATTATATGATCATGTTTTGATGGAAGAAGAAGAAGAAAAGAAGATCTTTTCTTAAGGTTTCTTTTAGAACCCTTCTTCTCCATAAATCATGAGATTTTTTTATAAAAAAAATTAGATATCATAAGATCTAGAAACTAGAAAAATATCAAGAGAAGAAGATCTTCTCAAGTCCTAGCATAGAGATGTTTTAGGATATCAATTGTTGATGTACTGAAGGAGAAGATCTATCTTCTCTTAGGATCCTTTTCTATTAAATATTAATTTTGATTTGAGGAAGGTCAAAAGGTTTGACTTCTTCCTTATTTCTCCTCATATTCTTCATCTCTTAGAATGTCCAAGAGATCCGAAGAATATTTTTTAGATTAACCATCCAGAGGGATCTGCAAGAAGCTAGCACTTCGAGCGAATCTTCGATCAATAAATTTTTGATTTTGTTGCAGCCTCGTGTGGATCATCTGTAGAGGTCAGACATGTGTGCAGCTTTAAAGGCAACAAAAAAAATTAACCGTGAAGTTTTTGACCCGCATGAAGGTAAGAGATCTGATCTCTTCTTTTATCTAGATATGATCTAGGTTTTAGATCTGAAACTGTTTCAGATCTAGGGTATTGATTTGATCAATACCAAATCTTTTATTTTTTGATTTATAAATACAATATGATATATTATAGGTCCTAATTGTAGGGTTTAGTAATTTGATTACATACATTTATAGATTAAATTATTTAATTTACATGTTCCGCTGCATTATATTTCAAAAAAATTTTGAAATTCATGTATGAAATCCTGTACCTTTTCCATTAAAATACCTTGACATAATAGAGTTGTTGAAAGATAAAATTAAATTTTGGAAGAAATGGTTCATATCATATTGTATGAAGGGAGTCTTCCAAAGTACTTTTGGGCTAAAGCCATTAATACTATATATTATATTTTAAATAGAGTTTTGATTCGATCAATTTTAAAGAAAACCCCCTATAAGCTTTGGAAGGATAGAAAATCTAATATTAGTTACTTTCATATTTTTTATTGCTGATATTTTATCTTAAATAATAGTAAAGATAACTTAGATAAATTTGATGTAAAATCAGATGAAAGTATCTTCCTAGGATATTTCTCATCTAGTAAAGCCTATAGAGTCTTCAATAAATATATATTGGTTGTTAAAGAATCTATACATGTTATATTTGATAAAACTAATGATCTATCTTTGAAAAAAAAAGATTTCAATGATGACGATGCAAGAAATATAGAAAAAGAGATGATGAAACTTAACTTGAGAGATAGACCAAATCAAGATGAAGACGATAAAGCTAAAGATGATGAATAAGAGAAGAATCTTGAAAAAAATATCAATAAAGAGCATGATGACTTGCTCAAGGAGTGAAAGTTCATATACGATCGTCCTAAAGATCTCATCATAGATGAACCTTCATAAGAGATAAGAACAAAAGCTACTTTTAAATATACTCATGATTATCTTACTTTTATTTCTCTAATTGAACTCAAATATATAGAGAAAGCTAAAAAAAATGCAAATTAGATGCTTGCTATACAAGAGAAGCTGAATCAATTTGAGAAGAATAAAGTATGAACCTTAGTTAGTGGGATAATTAACCATCCAATATCGGAACAAAATGTGTATTTTGAAATAAATTGGATGAAAATGATAATGTAATTAGAAATAAAGCTAGATTAGTTATAAAAAGATATAATCAGGAAGAAGGAATAAATTTTGATGAAACTTATGCTCTTATAGCTAGATTAGAAACAATAAGATTATTACTTACATTTACTTGCTACATAGATTTCAAATTATATCAAATAGATTTCGAAACCATATTTTCAAAATTAATAAATTTTTTTATGATTTGAAATAAGCACCAAGAGCATGGTATGACATATTAAGTAAATTCCTGCTAAACAATAATTTTTTTTAGAGATAGTATAGATACTACTTTATTTTTAAAAAGAAAGAAAACTAATTTGCTAATTATTCAAATATATGTAAATGATATTAATTTTGGTGCTACTAACAAAATTCTTTATCAAAAATTTGCTAAGCTAATGCAAGAAGAATTTAAAATGAACATGATAGGAGAGCTGAATTTTTTCCTCGATCTTCAAATCAAACAAACAAAAGAAGGAATCTTCATCAACCAAGCTAAGTACATCAAGGAGATACTCAAAAAATTTGAGTTATGGAGGGTAAAAGCAATTGAAGCACTCATGATGTAACACCCTACCCCTAAAATCGGATGACAGTGCTACATCCCACCCTTAAATAAGAGTGAATAGAAAAACTAAACTATTGCTGAGCTGATAACCTGTTCATATTGAACTCAAAATTTATAACTGGAACTGCTAACACAAATAATTCATTTAACTCATCATTTCTCCAAATCAATTCAAGATTTCACTCATTAAACTATGCTTTGTACACATAGTTCAAAAGTAAGATACCTTTAATATTTATTGATTTTCATAACTTAACATGTATCATACATTTCAAAAGGTACTTTGTTTACACTTAGACTTAAACTACTTATCATACAATACATCACAAAATTATAATCTTCTCACAGGCTAACATAACCAAAAGAAAATAGGCCCCATCCACTAGTTGACACAACTAACTCCTGCTAATATGAGTGCTGATAATGTAACTTCTATGCTGAGTTAGGATACTCTAAATCTATCAAGAAAAAAAAAAGAACCACATAATGGGACTAAAGTCCCAATGAATGAATAGTCCATCTAACAGTGAAGATACTAGGAAAGTATAGCTTAACACACATATTATCATATATTATGCACTGTTGGAATAAAGTAATATAGCTTCAATACTTTTATATACCAAACAAGGATAAAGTTATGTAAAAAACTGTCTATATACTGAATAAGGATGAAACCACGTAAAAGATCATAATAAATACAAGCATCTGATGACCGTAATAAACACAAGCATTTGATTATCGTGGACTACACCATGGCATACCTTTAAAACCATTAAGCCTCCATGGGCATATAATCTTGCCACAGGTATACTCATTCGCCACAGACATATTATTTCACCATAGGCATAGAGTTCACCACAGGCATATATTTTCGCCACAAGCTCATCACCACAAGCTTATAATTTTGCCACAAGCTCATCACCATAGGCTTATACTTTACCATCGACTAGCTGATTGGACTCATCTACTATCCCATAGATTGATCACTCCTATGGGTGATCTGCTAAAAAAAATATGTTCGATAAATCTCATCAAAAAACTGATGAGCTGATACAATACAATTTCAAGACAAGGAGGCTCGACTATCCAAACAGTTTCACATATACATATTTATTCATGTGTGATCTATTAATAAAATTATGTCCTATTTTCATGCTTACATACATGTATATATAAGCCGTAAAACAATAAGAGACTAACCTTTTTTGCAAAATAAACCTTTTTCATAATAAAAGACAATAAAAACACCATAGGTAGATGGAAATCACTCACCTCTTATGACTGCTATATGCTACTTAACTCATTTAAAACACTCCTTTTCAATCTCTTTTCTTTTCTTAAAATATTAGTAAATATAAATAAATATATTACTAACATGATACAGAAATAAAACTATGTATGTTTTGCTTCTAAGGCTGATTTCTTATCTCTCCTAGCTCTTACTTTGGTTCCACCTTATTTTGCCCTACCTTAGGGTTAATTAAGCTTCAACATTAGTCAAGAACTTCTAGCAAACTAACTATATTTCATTCTTACAAGTAGTCTCAAGTTTAGGTGATACAATATCAACAAATTGCTGAAATAATTTAGATTAGTCTTATTAAAATTGACAGTAGCAATTTAAATCTTTCAAATTTAAGTTTAAACCCATGATTTGATCCACTAAAACATTAAATCTAGTAGCTATTATACAATGTTCAATTTCAATCTAGTGTAGAAAATAAAATCCTTTCCTTAAGTAATGAAACCCGACTGCTATCTGCATAAACTTCTTCCTTTCCCGCAAACAGCACTTCTTTTCCTTCAAAAGAATTTATCATTAATTCTCTCTTTCCCAACTGAATCCTCCTTCAATTTCTCATTGAAAACACCTCCTTTTTATAGCATTCACTCTCCTCTATCCTTTTTGTCGCTCCTATTTCCACTGAAGACTTGGAACAGCTAACAAGAAGAAAAATCGATGGATAACCCCTTTGGAAAGGAAATATTTTAGAATTATCTTGCTAGATGTCTAACCCATGAAAAGCTAGCAAATAACTTGATTTTCTATCCCTTTAATTATACAAAATAGTTACTGAGTAAGCCCTTGAAAAATACTTTTAAATCCCCATGTTTCTGCAACTCTGCAGAATCTCGCCACTCAAGCTTTTCCACAGCTTAGTCTACTAACTTGGGATTGAGTTGACTCAGACTTAGTCGACTCATCTAAAACTTAGTCGATTCACCTATGTGCTACCATAATTTTTTTTGACATGCTCTCTGTTTTCTACGACTGAACCGACCTTTCCTAAAATTGAGTCGACCCAGTCTTTTAGATTTCAGAAATTGCTATAAATCATCAATTTATACTTCAAAATTTCCATACACACGTATATATTCTAATTATCCTTCAAAATATCACTCATTTTATACTCAATCCCCATCAAGATTTAACTTTAGTGCCATTGCTATTGATCCCATTCCTCAGTCATTTTCCTTCTTAACTAGCAACTATTTTTAAGCTTCATTAATGCTAATCCATTAAGGTTCAAATGCTCAAAAAATGCTATGATATATATAAATAAATACTTCATAAGAATTTGATTTTCAAATGTCACTATATTCTCGATTTGGTATGTTACACATGAGCCCCTCATGCAAACTTGATAAAGAAGAAAATGATAAAAATATTGATCAAAAGCTTTATACAGATATAATTAGATCTTTACTTTATCTTATTGCAAGTAGATTGGATATAATATTTTATGTATGTATATGTGCTAGATTTTAATCTAATCCTAAAGAGTCTCATATGCTTGCTGTTAAAAAAATTCTCAAATACTTGATGGGTACTCAAAATTTAAGCTTATGGTATTTTAATTATGCTTCAATTGATTTGATTGGATATTCTGATGCTGATTATAGTGAATGTAAAATTGATAGAAAGAGCATAAGAAGAGCATGCCAATTTTTTGGATTAAACTTAATCTTTTGGTTTAGAAAAAAGCAAAATTTAATAGCATTATCCATGGTAGAGGCTGAGTATATTGCAGTCAGAAGTTGTTGTGCTCCAATTCTTTGGTTTAAGCAATAATTCAAAGATTATGATATTGAATAAAATAAATTTTTTATAAAATATGATAATACAAGTACTATAAATTTAACTAAAAATCTAATTCAGTTTCTAAAACTAAGTACATTGATATAAAATATCATTTTATTAAAGATCATGTACAAAATCATAATATTATACTTGACTTTGTATGTACTAATAATCAATTAGCAGATATTTTTATCAAACTTTTAAATGAAGATAGATTTTATATGATTAGAGGAGAATTAGGAGTTTATAATCCTTTTTAGCTCTTGTGGTATCATTGTTTGTATGCTCATAACCATCTTTATTGTATTTATAATGCAATAATTATGTGGTATCACTCATATTATCTTCATTGATGTTTTCATGGTGTCTTTCTTTGACTCTTTTTTTTTATGACAAAAAGGAGAAGAGATATTGAGCACTTAAAAAAGTTAAGAAAAAAAATTGAGCAATAAATTAAGGGAGGGCAACTAGAATAACTAGAAGTTTTCAATATTACATTAAGGAGAGATTAAATATTTTATTCAAACTTCTTATAAAATAAAAAGGGGGAGAGAAAATTTGTTAAAGATATCTTAAAAGGAAGAGAAATTTAGTTAAATATTTGAATAATTATGAAATATGCTATCATTAAATTTCAAATGATTGAATTCCTTATCTTTATGATACTCTTATGATACGCTAAAATTTAAAGTGATACATCATATTTTCTTAAGTATTTCTATATTTATCTTTATGCTCAATATTTTATCATCATCAAAAAGAGAGAGATTGTTGATCCAAAAAATAATTTTGATAATTACATAATATTAGAGTATAAAAAGAAACTAATGTCTTTGAAGCTTGGTTGAGAATGTTTTGTAGGAAGCTAATCCTTATGATAAGTTTTGAAGTCTTTTGAAAATATTTGAGAAACTTTTGAATAAAAAAAATCAAATTTGGATGTGAATTGAGTATGAAAAGTTGAATAGAGGAAGTCAAGTTGACTCATAGCTTCAAAAAGTCGACTCTGGCACTACTTCAAAATTTGGTACAGACTTGAGTCTACCCCAATAGACAGTAAGTCAACTCTGGCATGTAGTATAGCACCAGTATAGACCTCGAGTCGACTCCCACAGAGCTTGATTCAACTTTTTCAAAAAAGATAGAGAGCCTATTTTCTGGACATATGACTTGGAGTCGACTCCCATAGACTTGGAGTCGACTCCAGACCTGCTCAAATTGACTTTTGAGTTTCTGATACCAATAACAACTTATGCAGAGGAAGTTATAGAAATGTCCAAAGTTTATTATAACATCCAAATTCCATCCCCAACATCCCAAAATGACTAGTTTTTAAATTCAAATTATCTTAAACGGTAAGAAGACTATTTGAGATGAAGGAACCTAATTGAACACTAAAAATAGTATATTTCAAGAAAAGAAGCCTATTTTCAACTTAGAGTGCATTCAAGAGAGTTTTTCACCTCCACATCTAAAAGTTCTTGATCTTTGATAGGCAAATCATTAAGACAAGAGTATGCAATCTCCTGCAAAGGATTCAAGCCATCCTCAAGCAAGCATCAAAGAGTTTTATCAACTCATTAAGGAGCCTTTTGTATTGTAAATTTTTATTTTATTAAAATCTACTGTAACAAGTTTCAAGGGTTTGAAACTTAGAGGAATAGGTTTAATCTAAATCTAAAAATTGGATTGTGAGCCTAAAAAAAGGCTTATAAGGTTGTGATTGGTAATCTTGAAAAATTAACTGGATTGATTGAGAGTCCGACCAAAACAATCACACTGTAATTAATAGATTATAGTAAAAATTTTCAAGTGAAGCTTAAAAAGTGGATGTAGGTGCTGGACGTACACCGAACTACTATAAATTCCTATATGTTTGCATGGCTTGATTATCTCTACTTGCTTTACATTCTTATTTAGCATTCATTTATTTAAGTCTGCTGCTATATATTGCATTTGTGTACATTTACTACATCTAACTTAATTTGTTGCACATACTTGTTTAAATTTTTTGAAAACTTGATTTACCCCCCTTTTAGGTTGTCTGTCTGAGCAACAAATATCTTAAGAATGAATTTAGCCCTCTCATGCAGGCATATAGTGAGATCATCTGCAAGGTACAATGACCTGACTTAGCCTAAATTCTCATATTATGAGTATTATCACATGGAGGTCTGACTTCAAAGACTCCAAAAGTCCAAGAGGAAGAAAAGAGAAGAAAATATGAAAAATGGGAGAAGGAAAACTAGATGGGAAAAAGTGGAGACTCATTATAACAAACAAGGCTTTCTATTTGACTTTTGTTTGAGACCTAGAACCTCACCCAGAGCCATTTTATTGGTTTGATCTAGGTAACCCATGGAGATACCCATAAAAGTCTTCATGGCTCCCTCAATAGAGGCCTCGATGGCCTACTAGAGTTAGCACCTCATAAAGGCTAGAAAGCATATGCAGTAAGACACATAATGTATGCTATGCACAAGATAGCCTAGAGTTAGTGCAATTTAGATTTGAATTCAACTTTAAATTTAAATTTATCCACCTATCAAAATTTGAAATCTTTAACATTGCAAAGTCAAATATGAATTTACTTCTAGATAGGGAATTTAGCAAAACATGCTAGCTAAATGTACATGTCGTGCACACACCCAACAAGACTATATGCCATGCCACACACATCCACACATGCATGTCATAGGCAAGCTCAGTGAGTAAATGTATGGAATCACCTGCCCATCATCCCCAAAGCTCAGCTAAGCTTGGAGCAACTAGATATCAATAAATGCAAGTGAACTTGCATCTAAATATATAGTGTGGGTGTTGGACCATATACGATTTGCCTGCTGACATGTTTGAATCCCACATACATAGCAGACATCTGGCTTTATGATACAGCAACCCAGGATATGAGATCAGTATGGCACCAATGTCATCAGCTAATGGTCAATTACAAGAGGTCGGCAGTTCAACGAACCCAGCATCATCGGTCACCAACCGATGTTATCTTCCTTCTGCCCCAACTCCCTACAAGTGATCATTCAGATCGAATGGCTCCACAGGCACTTGGCATGCAGATCTCACTAGACTAGCAATCTGTTGCATAGGTCCACCACTCCTCTAGACATGGATGACTAGCCCTGGGATAGCCTATTGACATCCACTATCCTGGCTTGGATAGCCACTACTCTAACTTCGGTGGGATCCATTACCTTAGCTCTGACAGCCACCACTATGACTCTGGTAGGTGCTAACCATTTGGCAAATCCTCTTGTGTAAAAGGGGAAAAGAAGAGAAGAACAGGGTGATTTCTTTTCTCTCTCAACTCAAGACTCTGTTCTCTCCATCTTTCTTCACTGTTCTCCCTCTCCAACACTCTTTGACTTAATCATTAGAGGGTCCTCCATTAGAGAACCCCCATCTTCTTCTTTGGCATGTGCAAACTTTCTTGCAGGTCTCTACAACTCAGAGTGGTATCCCATCTACTCTAGCCTAGCGAGCGATCTCCGCTTCCCACCACCTTATCACTTTGTTGGAGAGGTACAGCAGCAACAGATTGGTGCTAGAAGGAGGGCACCCCATTTTCTCGAAGAAGATGGCACAAAAAAGAGCTTATTGGCAATCTTCTTTGCATAGCGCACTTGAAGCGTGAGATGCTGGAGAGCAACCTCCTCGATCGAACCCCATCAATGTGCACATGGAGTAAGTCTAAGTGCTTACAGCCACTGTACAACAGCTATAGCCAAGCACAGTAAGGACCCAAGCTCCACCAGCAGCTCCATCTCATTGCAGCTACTAGAAACACATGGATGGATCAGAATAGGGGCACCGACACTCGAATATAGCTCAATCCTTCCACCAACAGTCATGATCGACAAAATTGACCCTATGTCGCTCGCCTTAACACCCTCAAAATTCGAGAAGGAATGATCGATGAGATCGATCACTAGAGCCCTCCAAGGAGGACTCCACATGGAAATGTGTCCCAAAAAGCCAATCGTCAAGCTGTTGACGGTTGAGCAACCAAGTATTGTAATTGATTTGTTAATAAATAAAATATATTTGGCATCTTCATCATAAGCTTTCATCTTCTAATGTACTCCGTTGTTATGATGAAGTCCTTAGGACTATTTAAGTTCGATAAAGAGAGGATTTATCGATTAGTCCTTAAAACTGTTCACGACCAAATGATAAGCTGTTAATAAGGACGACAGCTTCTATCGAGCATAGGTCGCTGTAGGCCATATGGGTTGGTTGTCCTCTTAACCAAGGAGTGTGGAGACACTGGTATGGCATACAGGTGAGATGTAAGGGTACATCGTCATTGAACGTGACCAACTCTAGAGCATTCTGCTGTCGAGAATGTCTCTGATGGGATATAGGTATAAGTGTCCCTTAGACTTGAGATCGCCTCAGTGACTTGCAAGCAACTCACTGTGCTTTGGTACTGGACTAACTGAATTTCTAATTCAAGGACGGAAGGCTTCTGGCATAGTCAAGTACTTGCGAAGTCAGAGTGTGATCAAGATGGGATTGACCACTCCAAGAGTTGGAGAAGAATGAGTCGCTGTATTTCAATTTAGCAAAACCTTGGCCAGGGTAATCCATCAGATGGATTTGATATTTTGAAATACAATGTGGACAACCTGATCAGAGTTGACAGTTGAGCTCTGGGGTGTCCTATGATCATTTTGGTCAAGGGGATGAATTATATGAAAACTATATCCGCATGGGTTCTAAGGATGTTGTTCTACACATTCGACCTATCCGGACGTCGGGTACCATTGCTAGATGGTCACTTCGATTGGTATAGGAATTTGTTTCTATGCTATCGACTTAGGTTCGGACCTATGAGGTCACACACATTAGAGTTCATGATCCGATCGGATGGTTGATCAACGATTAAGAATCATTATAGGGTTAAATAATCAATACGATTGACATTTAACCCAGTGCAAGTGTTACAGGAGGATCGATTAGCAATTTGATTGCTAATTGGCTTAATTTGATTAAGCCAATGGGCTGAGATTAAGTCTAATTAAATATGATTTAATTAGATTTAGTTTGGACTTGATTGGATCAAGTCCAATTGGTTTATTGGATAAGCCAAGTGCAAGGAAAGACTAGTCCTAGTTCAACTAGGACTTGGGTCAATCTAATTTCTAATTTGATTAGAAAATTAAATCAGATTTAAATCTAATTTAAATCTGATTAAATTAGGTTCTTAATTGGGTTAAGACCTATTTTAATTGGGTTGATCTAATTTTGATTTGATTTGGTTTGGAAAACCAAATTAAAACAAGTTATGAGACAGAATCCTAGTAGGACTAGGATTCCACCTTGCGCCACATAAACCTTCTCCACACCCTCTCTCTTATTCAATGCCAATCTCCACTTATTTTGTGCGACAAAATCCCTCTCCCAGATCTCTCCCACGTTCACAAAAGGTCTCCTCTCTTCTTTCTTACATGGAAGGTGATTTGGATCAAATCTAAAAGGAATAAGTTTGGATTTCGAATTCTATGAGATAGAGTTTTAGAAATCCAAAACTCTTTCAATTTTGCACCGAATTTATCCAAATTTTTTTTGGAATTTTCATGGCTTTTAGGGTTTACATTGTACACCCTTTTCTGGTGATCCATGCACGAAAATATGGAGGAGGTGCTCAAGAGTTGGGCGTCCCTTAACTTGCCATGTTTGGATAAGCCTTGACTAGGTGTTTGACCTAGATAAGGACTCTATCATATCTCTCTATATAAGATGAGTTTCTTCATGAAATTTGAAGGAGAGATAGATATTTGAGAGATATTTCTGCCATCCAAAAATCAGAGAGAAATACCTTTGGGTCGTGGAGATATAAAAGACGCAAGTTTGGGTGTCTAGAGAGAAAAACGTGAAGAAGAAGAGGGTCTTCTTCTAGGGTTTTTATTTTCATATCTTTCCTCCTTCCATCTTGAGTTTCCTGAGAGTGTCTCAGATCTGAAACTCCTCCTTCTACTTTCCATCTTTGGAAGAGTCCAAATCAAGAAGAAGGAGGCACCTGATCAACCATCAAAGAAGGATCAGCGCAGTACTAGCATACTGTGCTGATTTCCTGAAGCAGGACTTCTGATCGAGATTCGTGGGCTCGTGTGAACGACTCCTAGAGGCCGGACGCGTGTGCGGCTTGCAACATCATCCTCAAGCCAGATCAGCAAGGTTAGAGCATCTAACTTGCAAGGTAATAGATCTGATCTATTGTTTAATACATACATTAGATATAGCTAGTATAGAAACATGTTGATATGATCAACATGTAGTTCATACTATACTTAAATATATTTTAATTTTTGATTTAATGCCATGTAATAATCATGTAATAGGATCTTAGATCTAGGGATTTTTTGATCTTAGAAAATAAATTTTGATTTATTTTAGTCTTCCGCTGTATGATCTTGAAAAAGTTTCAAGATCTAACCCTCTTTTTCAAGATCTAACCCTGAAATATTAGATCTGGTTCCTTCAATTGGTATCAGAGCCTAGGTTCTTTATTACATGATTATTTATACATGCTTAGATTATTTTTTAGATTAGATCTAATTTATAATCTGATTATTAAATCTGAAATTAAAATTTTAGATCAATCACAAACTGCAAGGTTGTCCTGCTGTAAGGTTTACCCCTTACAGTGCAAAGGTTGTCCTAGTTTGTGTAGATCTGTCTTTAATCATAAATTTGTTAGATATGATCTAGATTAAATTTATGATTTATTAGATTTAAAAGATATTTAAATCTGAAATAAAATCTCTTTGTTAATAATTTTTATGCAAAGAAATTATTTAAAGTTGAAATTGTTTCAATTACATGAACCTGTTTAGATTAGATCTAAAGTAGTTTCATGTTTATTTCACTTGCATCTTGATTATGAATCAAACATGAATATGATTGGTAGAATCATATTGTAAAATTATTTTACAAATATGAAAATTATTTTTTGAAAAGCCAAACCCAACCCTCAGCCCAAAACTTAATTAAGAATTAAGAAGTTATTTGATTAGGTTCTAGGATTGTGAATTGAAGAACCTAAGACACAAATCATAACACATTGGGTTAATGGGTTAGTGGTAATTAGGTCCATTAATTGGGTTAGACCTATGGTTAGATTAAAGATGGACTTAATTAGAGAATTGACCAAATCTAATCAATTGTTGTCTTAGATTAGGTCAAGGATTCTCTAGATCAATTACAATAGTTGTAGTTGGTCAAGTCCATGTCTTTAACGAGAACCAAATGGACTTGATTCTTGGCTAAGCGGTCTAGCACGAACTGTTAGGTTGATCTAATCGAAACTAATTAAACCAGTTGGTGTCTAAGGTAAATCAGACCGGTGGTTTTTAATTGGGAGCCCGCTTACCTGGCCATTCATGATGGTGTCTAAGGCAAGTTTTGGCAGACCCTCCCACTGATCGAACTTACCTGGCCTCTTGGTGAAATTATATTTTGATCGGATCACTTGACTATTCGAGCTGACCCATGTCAGCTAGGTAAATCAGTGTGACTGATTTAGGTGCTCCTAGACCAGCCCTTTTAATGGTCTCCCTTAAGCTGACTTGGTGAAGTCAGTGGGAGAATCATGATAAGCTGGTTCATCTGACCTCATCCTCTATATTATTTAATTCTCTAAAATTATTAGGTCCTTAAAATGATAAAGTTATGGAGATAACTGAGTCATAGCCTCCCATTAAGGTGTTTGATAATGAGTCCATGAACTCAATAATCATTGCAGACCCAAAGGCCTGGTACTTGTTGACTAATGGAATTATCACTCATCATATGATGACTTGGAAGTGTCTCTCTAATGGTGGTTAGGTGAGCCAACCAAAGTTGGGCTTAATCATTCGTTGGTTAGATACACCAAGTATGATCATGTTAATGGTTGGACCTAACTGGATCCTTACAGTGGAGGCCAAAGCCTACTGATTAGGTTTCTGGGGCAAAATTAAAATTACTAGAAATTGTTTAGAGAAACAATTGGTTATGAACCTACCCTTAGATGTACATGGGTTGGCCAACCAAAGTTGGGCTTGTGTGCAGTCTAAGTGGATTCTAGTACCCGCTAAGGAATTAGGGTAATTCCTCGAATTGAAAGTAGAGGCTACCAATTCGAATAAAATAGTGGGAGAAACCTTTTGATTAAAGTCCAAATCTTTAGGTTTAATGAATCAATTACTAATTAGGTTATGGTTCTCCTTTGTGCAAATATGGCCACTTCCCTATCGCTCCGTTCATTGTTGGACAATGATAAGTTGGTGGGACCCAACTTCGGTAGCTGGTACCGAAAGTTGAAGATAGTCCTGGAGCATGAACGGATCCTATATGTGATAATGGATCCTGCACCTGAGGAGCCAGCTGTCAATGCACGTGGAACAGTTAGAAACACTTACCAGAAGTGGCTCAGTGACCGAACCATGGTGCGCTGTATCATGCTGGCTGCTATCATGAGCGACGAGTTCAGTCGCAGATTCGAGACGGCTCAGCCAAAGGACATGCTTCAAGTGTTGGAGGATACCTTTGGCACACCCGATGACGTAGAGAGGCACAAGACTAGTTGTGCCATCTTCAACGCCAAAATACGGGATGGAGTCTCTATCACTGATCATGTATTGTACATGATCGAGCTGATGGAACGATTGAGCAAGCTCGGCTTTCCCTTGCATGAGCAGCTTGGGAAAGATGCAATACTGAACTCGCTGCCCAAGTCTTGTCTCCCATTCCTCACTCATTATAGAATGACAAAGCCTGAAGTAAACTACCATGGATAAATGGGGTTGCTTCAGAACTTTGAGAAGGATCACCAACTCCTCAAGGAGTCGGTGAACTCAGTGAACTTAGTGGGAGGTTCGTCTTCTGGTTCTCGACCTTTTAAGAAAGGGAAGAAGAACAAGAAGAAGAAAGTAAAGAAGGTGCAAGTTCAGGCTGGGACATCTGTGCAGAGCCAGACCAAAAAGATCAAGCCTGATAAGAGTCCATTCTACTGGCAAGCACCCTAGATTAGATAGTGTGTCAAATATCTACTTATGGCATTGGAGGCTAGTTCATATAAATAAGAACAGAATAAACAGGTTGACTCAAGAGGGAATCCTCGAAGTTAGTGATTGTGAATCACTTCCAACCTATGAGTCCTGTCTTCTTGGTAAAATGACCAAGTCACCTTTTACTGCAAAAGGTGAGAGAGCTACTGAGCTCTTGGGCCTAGTACATACTGATGTATGCGGACCCATGAGCACCAGTGCTAGAGGTGGATATTTCTACTTCATAACTTTCACAGATGACCTATCCCGATATGGATATGTCTATCTGATGAAACATAAGTCGGATTCATTTGAAATGTTCAAACGATTTCGAAGTGAAGTAGAAAAATAAACTGGGAAGAGTATTAAAACTCTTCGATCTGATCGAGGAGGAGAATACCTTTCTAGTGAATTTCTCACATATCTAGGAGAGAATGGGATTCTCTCCCAATGGACTCCTCCAGAAACACCACAGCATAATGGTGTGTTTGAAAGGAGGTATGCATGATGGGTTTTTGCTAGCTTGCTGATATCCTTCTGGGGATATGCACTCAAATCAACCTGTTATCTATTAAATAGGGTTCCAAGTAAGTCTGTAATTAAGACTCCATATGAGATATGGACGGGACGTAAGCCAGCACTTTCACACCTTAGGGTCTGGGGGTGCCCGGCCTATGTCAAACGATTAGTCACAGACAAACTTGGACCTAGGTCTGACAAATGCTCATTCATAGGGTACCCCAAAGAGACAAAAAGATATTTTTTCTACCATGCTGATGAACAAAAGGTGTTCGTCAGCCTTAAGGCAATCTTTTTAGAAAAGGAGTTCCTTGGTGAAGGAATCGTTGCCTCTAAGGTTGAACTTGATGAAGTTCAACAGGTAGAAGGACCGACACCAATAGCTGAACCTGAGTCGGATATGATTAGATCAGATCCGGAGCCCAATATACCTGCACCATTAAGGCGATCCGATAGAGTACCGCGTCAGCCGGACAGATACTACGGTTTCTTGGTCCGAGACGGTGATCCCATCGAACTTGATGAGAATAATGAGGATCCGATCACCTATATGGATGCTATGCAGAGACCTGATTCCGAGAAATGGCTTGAAGCCATGAAATCCAAAATGGAGTCCATGAAGGTCAACGATGTATGGACATTGGTTGACCCACCTGAAGGGGTTAAACCCATTGGGTGTAAATGGGTCTTCAAAAGGAAGAGGGGCGCAGACGGAAAGGTGGAGACCTATAAAGCCCGTCTGGTTGCCAAGGGGTATCGTCAACGTTATGGTATTGACTATGACGAGATTTTTCCCTGTGGCAATGCTCAAATCTATTCGGATAATGCTTGCAATAGCTGCCCATCTGGATTATGAGATCTGGCAGATGGATGTAAAGACAGCTTTTCTGAATGGAGAGCTGACTGAAGAGGTGTATATGATACAACCTGAAGGGTTTACATCCACAGATGAGTCCAAGGTGTGCAAGCTTCAGAGATCCATTTATGGATTGAAGCAAGCTTCTCGGAGTTGGAACATGCATTTTGATAAGGTGATCAAAACGTATGGCTTCATTAAGAATGGAGAAGAGCCCTGCATCTATAAATGGGCAAATGGTCCAGTTGTGGTATTCCTTGTCTTGTACGTGGATGACATTCTCTTAATCGGGAATGACATCCCCGCACTACAAGGAATAAAAGTTTGGTTGTCATCACAGTTCTCCATGAAGGACTTGGGTGAAGCATCCTACATCCTAGGGATGAAGATCTATAGGGATAGATCTAAAAAGATGCTTGGGTTATCCCAGTCCATGTACATAGATACTGTGCTGAAGAGGTTCAGCATGGAGAATTCCAAGAAGGGCTATCTACCGATAGGCCAAGGAATTTCTCTCTCTAAGAAGGATTGTCCGTTAACTCCTGAAGAGAGAGAGCGTATGAGTAGAGTCCCATATGCTTCAGCCGTGGGATCTATCATGTACGCCATGACATGTACAAGACCAGATGTGGCATACTCACTAGGAGTAGTGAGTAGATACCAATCTGATCCTGGAGAGAATCACTGGAAAGTGTTTAAAGCCATCCTTAAGTATTTGAGAAATACTAAGGACCAATGGTTGGTTTATGGCAAGTCAGATCTGAAACTTGTGGGGTTCACAGACTCTAGCTTTCAATCTGACCATGATGACAGCAGGAGCGTGTCGGGTTATATCGTTACTCTGAATGGTGGAGCCATCTGCTGGAAGAGTTCAAGCAGCATACTGTGGCAGACTCTGTTTGTGAAGCGGAATATATCGCAGCATCAGATGCCGCGAAAGAAGCTGTGTGGCTGAGAAAATCCATCACTGAGCTCGGAGTAGCACCCTCCCTCGATGGTCCAGTCCTGCTCTACTGCGACAGCACTGGTGCCATAGCTCAGGTGAAGGAATCCAAAGTACACCAGCGGATGAAGCATATTTTACACCGCTTCCACTCAATCTGAGAGATCGTGGATCGAGGTGACGTCGACCTTCAGAAGATCGACAAAAAAGAGATCCTAGCCGACCCCTTCACTAAGGCCCTGGCAATAAAGGAGTTCGACAACCATAAGTCGAAGGTGGGTATTAGATACTGTGCCGAGTGGCTTTAGGACAAGTGGGAGTTGTTGGGAAATGTGTCCCAAAAAGCCAATCGTCAAGCTGTTGACGGTTGAGCAACCAAGTATTGTAATTGATTTGTTAATAAATAAAATATATTTGGCATCTTCATCATAAGCTTTCATCTTCTAATATACTCCGTTGTTATGATGAAGTCCTTAGGACTATTTAAGTTCGATAAAGAGAGGATTTATCGATTAGTCCTTAAAACTGTTCACGACCAAATGATAAGCTGTTAATAAGGACGACAGCTTCTATCGAGCATAGGTCGCTGTAGGCCATATGGGTTGGTTGTCCTCTTAACCAAGGAGTGTGGAGACACTGGTATGGCATACAGGTGAGATGTAAGGGTACATCATCATTGAACGTGACCAACTCCAGAGCATTCTGCTGTCGAGAATGTCTCTGATGGGATATAGGTATAAGTGTCCCTTAGACTTGAGATCGCCTCAGTGACTTGCAAGCAACTCACTGTGCTTTGGTACTGGACTAACTGAATTTTTAATTCAGGGACGGAAGGCTTCTGGGCACAGTCAAGTACTTGCGAAGTCAGAGTGTGATCGAGATGGGATTGACCACTCCAAGAGTTGGAGAAGAATGAGTCGCTGTATTTCAATTTAGCAAAACCTTGGCCAGGGTAATCCATCAGATGGATTTGATATTTTGAAATACAATGTGGACAACCTGATCAGAGTTGACAGTTGAGCTCTGGGGTGTCCTATGATCATTTTGGTCAAGGGGATGAATTATATGAAAACTATATCCGCATGGGTTCTAAGGATGTTGTTCTACACATTCGACCTATCCGGACGTCGGGTACTATTGCTAGATGGTCACTTCGATTGGTATAGAAATTTGTTTCTATGCTACCGACTTAGGTTCGGACCTATGAGGTCACACACATTAGAGTTCATGATCCGATCGGATGGTTGATCAATGATTAAGAATCATTATAGGGTTAAATAATCAATACGATTGACATTTAACCCAGTGCAAGTGTTGCAGGAGGATCGATTAGCAATTTGATTGCTAATTGGCTTAATTTGATTAAGCCAATGGGCTGAGATTAAGTCTAATTAAATATGATTTAATTAGATTTGGTTTGGGCTTGATTGGATCAAGTCCAATTGGTTTATTGGATAAGCCAAGTGCAAGGAAAGACTAGTCCTAGTTCAACTAGGACTTGGGTCAATCTAATTTCTAATTTGATTAGAAAATTAAATCAGATTTAAATCTAATTTAAATCTGATTAAATTAGGTTCTTAATTGGGTTAAGACCTATTTTAATTGGGTTGATCTAATTTTGATTTGATTTGGTTTGGGAAACCAAATTAAAACAAGTTATGAGACAGAATCCTAGTAGGACTAGGATTCCACCTTGCGCCACATAAACCTTCTCCACGCCCTCTCTCTTATTCAACGCCAATCTCCACTTATTTTGTGCGACAAAAGCCCTCTCCCAGATCTCTCCCACGTTCACAAAAGGTCTCCTCTCTTCTTTCTTACATGGAAGGTGATTTGGATCAAATCTAAAAGGAATAAGTTTGGATTTCGAATTCTATGAGATAGAGTTTTAGAAATCCAAAACTCTTTCAATTTTGCACCGAATTTATCCAAATTTTTTTTGGAATTTTCGTGGCTTTTAGGGTTTAAATTGTACACCCTTTTCTGGTGATCCATGCACGAAAATATGGAGGAGGTGCTCAAGAGTTGGGCGTCCCTTAACTTGCCATGTTTGGATAAGCCTTGACTAGGTGTTTGACCTAGACAAGGACTCTATCATATCTCTCTATATAAGATGAGTTTCTTTTGAAATTTGAAGGAGAGATATATATTTGAGAGAACTTTCTTTCATCCAAAAATCAGAGAGAAATAACTTTGGGTCGTGGAGATATAAAAGATGCAAGTTTGGGTGTCTAGAGAAAAAAACGTGAAGAAGAAGAGGGTCTTCTTCTAGGGTTTTTATTTTCATATCTTTCCTCCTTCCATCTTGAGTTTCCTGAGAGTGTCTCAGATCTGAAACTCCTCCTTCTACTTTCCATCTTTGGAAGAGTTCAAATCAAGAAGAAGGAGGCACCTGATCAACCATCAAAGAAGGATCAGCGCAGTACTAGCATACTGTGCTGATTTCCTGAAGCAGGACTTCTGATCGAGATTCGTGGGCTCGTGTGGATGACTCCTAGAGGCCGGACGCGTGTGCGGCTTGCAACATCATCCTCAAGCCCAGATCAGCAAGGTTAGAGCATCTAACTTGCAAGGTAATAGATCTGATCTATTGTTTAATACATACATTAGATGTAGCTAGTATAGAAACATGTTGATATGATCAACATGTAGTTCATACTATATTTAAATATATTTTAATTTTTGATTTAATACCATGTAATAATCATGTAATAGGATCTTAGATCTAGGGATTTTCTGATCTTAGAAAATAAATTTTGATTTATTTTAGTCTTCCGCTGTATGATCTTGAAAAAGTTTCAAGATCTAACCCTCTTTTTCAAGATCTAACCCTGAAACCCTAGATCTGGTTCCTACAGCCTGCACCATCACCACTCCCAGTGAGAAGGTGAACTCGAGAGGAAGGTTCAAGAACTAGAACACTGAATTGGTGAATTTTAGAGAGCTAGCCATTAACAGAATGATGGCTTCAACTTCACAACCCGACCTCCATTCTATTGAGAAATCCTGAGCAAACTGATCCTAAATTGGTTTAAAATGCCATAAGTCAAATGGCACAATGGTATGACCGACCGACTCAACCACCTAGAGGGTTAGAAGGTCCTCATAATGCTATAAGGGGCACCCAACGCCCTTCTTTATCAAGCCTTCCCAGTGACTCTCGAAAAAAGCATGAGAGTCTGATTTTTCAGTCTCCCCCAAGGATTAGTTCATTCTTTCGAGTCACTGAAAAGATAGTTTGTAATACACTTCCACAGCCAAAGGCCAAGTTGAAGAATAATAAATGCCTCTTCTCTATTGAGCAAAAAGAAGGTGAGCTATTAAAAGACTATGTAGCACATTTTAACATAGCCACCCTCAAAGTCCAAGACTTCAATGGGTCCATCGCCATGTCGATGATGAAATGAGGACTCAAGGATGTATGCCTAATTTTCTTCCTCAATAAGAACTTTCCAAAGGACTACGCCAACCTTCTAGCTCAAGTCCGAAAATGCACTCAGGTTGAAGAAGGCAAGACCCATCATCAGAAAGAAGGAAAGAAAAATGGTGAGAAACAAAGGCCCCACAATGATAATTATGGAGCTTGAAAAGGGTGCAGAGAAAACTACCCTCAAAAGTAGGAGAGGATGAAGAGTCCCCAAGGATGCTTCCACAACTACACCCCTCTCTCTACCTCTTGCACTTAGATCTTGATGGAAATTGAAGGCTTGGATTACATACGTCAATCTGGGAAAATGAGAGCGAGATAGGGTAGGTGAGATTGGAAGGAGTATCACCTCTCCTATTGGGATCACTACCATGACACCGAGGAGTGTCGTTAGCCGAAGGATGGAGTCAAAGACCTCATCTGTTGGGTCTTCCAGATACGGATCGGTGCTTCATCAATAAAATATTCCTAAACTAAGATTAGTCATCAGAACAACGCCAAAGATCACCAAAGACCTCATGCAATCATACATCACTCCTTATCCATGGATGAGTTGAGCAGAGATCAGAGAGGACTTCAAATCGGTCCTAGATGACACCTCAGAAGAGCCTTTTGCAATAACATTAGAATGACCACATAAGGCACAAACAAAGAATGAACATTTTATTAAGAAGAAAAGTTTCATTCCATGGAGACTTCAACCAAATCAAGTCCATTACAATGAAAGAAGAAAAAGTACAAGCTCGGCCATTATCAGGGCCCTACATCGGGTCAATGTGATGAAAATGGTAAGACTCGACAATGTTAGCCTCATAGCCCATGGGGATGCATTCGCCTTCACGATGCATCTCCAAGGAGGGCTAGAAGGCTACACCCACTAAAGAGGGGCCAGGCTACTCTCAGAAAGATCCGAGACCCTCCTATAGAGTGACATCCTAGAGCAGCCCCCGATGGCCACCACTGCAGCTCAATGAGCAGAGCAATAGAGATTTTCATCTAATGGGAAGCCCAATCATAAGATTTGGCCAAACTGAGATTAGTCATCATCTAATGGGAAGCCCAATCATAAGAGCTTCCCATTAGTCTTCATCTAATAGGAAGCCTAATCATAAGATTTGGCCAAACTGAGATTAGTCATCAGAACAACGTCGAAAACCACCAAAGACCTTATGCAATCATACATCACTCCTTGTCCACGGATGAGTCAAGCAGGAGTCAGAGATGACTTTGGATTAGTCCTAGATGACACCTCAAAAGAGCCTTTTGCAACAACATCAGAATGACCACATAAGGGACAAACAAAGAATGAATATTTTATTAAGAAGAAAAGTTTTGTTCCATGGAGACTTCAACCAAACGAAGTCCATTACAGTGAAAGAAGAAAAAGTACAAGCTTGGCCATTGTCAGAGCCTTACATCAGGTCGATACGATGAAAATGATAAAATTCGACGATGTCAGCCTCATGGCCCATGGGGTTGCATTCGCCTTCATGATGCATCCCCAAGGAGTGCTAGAAGGTGACACCCACTAAAGAGGGCTAGGCCACTCCCACAAAGATTCGAGACCCTCTTATGGAGTGACATCTTAGAGCAGCCTTCGGTGGCCACCACTGCGGCTTAGTGAGCAGAGCAGTGGAGATTTTCAACACCTCCTATGCCAAATGAAGAATCTACCTGGTAGGCACTCCCCTCCAGCACACCCCCTTGAGGCAAACTTTGCTCATGCAGAGATGTAAGAAGGCTACATCAAGCGGAAGCAAGCGACGACGATGCTCCATTGCCCAAAAAGATGACATCTTGGAAAGACAACTGGGTGGTTTCAGCTTCAAGTAGTAGGGGGCTCCATTTATAGAGGAGTCATACCCTAGTGCCTCCAACTACCCCACTGGCTCCAAGACATGTGCCACTGGAAGAGAGGCTATGAAGGTCATGCCATCAAAAATTGAGATGCTGATTGTCCTTTTCAATGTGTCATCATTAACAGAAAGGTACCAACATTAAATGCCTAAGGAGTATGACTCACCAACACATAGTCCCCTAGAGGGGGAAGGAGAAGAGGAAGGTGTTCAACATGGCTCCAAGTATGATGAGGAATATTCAGATACTTCTGTGAACTCCAACGATAGGATTGATGGATTGATCGCCCAGAAACATCCTAGCTTAAGCACCATGACTTTTAGATATGGGTCGATGTAGCACTGAAGATAGGAGGATATCCTAACCCAAGATAGGGCCTTCTACAAATGGAAGCTTCAGAAACAATCTAATGGCAAATGGTCAAGGTCAAAATAACCAACAGAAATGGCTCGACGTGATGTAGCCAAAGAGCTAGCTCAAGAATTGCCTCAAAAACCTTTGTCAAGTGAATTATGACCTTGAGGAAGATCTAACTATCTTGAAGGTATACCTGATAATAGAGGTCGGATATCTCTTGAAGCCCACAACTCGATAATTATATGATTCTATGGAATTAAAGATTCTGACGAAGAGCCATGCTCTCCAAAAAAAGAGAAAAAGAGATGTAGGAATGCAACCATAAAAGAGGTACACATGATAAAGTTTGTTTTTCATTTATAATTTAATTACATAAACAGTGCCAAGAAGACACTAGGCAAGTAGCAACAAAAAGTAAGAAGGATGAAGGCCTAATCTTCATCCGAGAAGAATACCCCCACCTCCTCATCGTTATTTCTTGGACGGAGATAATAGGGGTCCAGCTGTGGCATCATGTATCCTAGTTGGGCCTTGTAATTCTCGAAGTCTTGGATGAAAGTAGCAGCGGAGGCATCCAAAAGCTCCCCTTTGAAGCCCTTCGAAGCCTTGTACTCCATAATGCAATGGGGCTTGGCTTCGGTGAAGGCCTCCATAAAGGTCCCTTGGCAAACTGCCTCTCTGAAGGGGGAAGAACTGTTGCCAACTCACTCGAACTCACCTGGGGCCATCCGAGAAAATGGGGCCCAGCCAATGTTGGGAGGCTTAAGTGAGGCAGTCCTTGCCCTCTTGGGCAAAGGCTTGGCCCTCAAAAAGGCCATCTTCTTCTTTACAGTCTCCTTCACCAACCACGACATTGGCTCCATCATGGCAAAGTACAGAAGGACAAGAAGAATTCTTTGATGAATGCATTTGCCATAGGGGAATGATCTATTTATGCATATCCTAAATGACGCACACTCGACCAACCAATAGTTGGGTCATGCCATGTGGCCAAACCCGAAATACCAAATGCCATGGCCATTAATCGTGCCTTTATCCATTCCACCCCTTGAGAAGCAATCCATGAAATGCTTTGAGACCCACTTCAGTTTGCCACATGGTGGGCCGTGGTAGGCCTAAGATGACTCCCTAGTTTGTTTTCTAAAAGGATTCTCCTGTCTTAATGGCATTGGCAGATGGAGTTATGAAGTATCATATGGATGAATGCTAGGGGCTCGATGAACAGATTGGTAAAATGATGTCCTTTGAGACCCTAATCAAGATAACACTAATCATCTGGGGTTCTCTGAATGCATTCATAGAAAATCTCAGGTCTCCTTCGAAGATCATGCCAAAGGCTTTGGATTGACTAGAATCTGACCGATGCTATGTACCCCAAAAAATACACAATAGTAATCCACATCAGAAGATCTTCTGGAGCCAACGACTCAAGAGGGGAGGGACATCAAAATTCTGAAGACAGCGCCTGACCCTGCATTCAACTACTTTGGCTGCATCGACGAAGCCTCACAATGATAGAAAAGCTCGCTTCAGCATGCAACCCCGAAATCTATTCAACAATCTACTTCCCAGTATGAAATATCTTGAACTGAGAAATGAGGGACAAGTGTTGGACCATATTCGGTCTACCTATTGACATATTTGAATCCGACATACCTGATGAACATCTGGCTTCATGATGTGGCAATCCGAGACATGAGACCCACATGGTACCAATGTCGTCAGCTGATGGCCGATCATGAGAGGTCGGCAGTTTGGCGAACCCAATGTCATCAGTCATCGACCAATGTTATCTCCCTTCTGCCCCAGCTCCCTACAAGCCATCCTTCAGATCAAATGGTTATAGAGGCACTAGGTGTGTAGATCTTACTGGACTGGCAATCCATTGCACAAGTCCACCACTCCTCCAAACTTGGACAACTAGTCCAGGGACAGCCTGCTGACATCCACTATCCTGGTTCTGATTGCCATTACTCCAACTCTGATAAGATCCACTATCTTGGCTTTGTAGCCACCACTCTAACTCCAGTGAGTGCTAATTGTCTGATAGATCCTCTCCTGTAAAAGGAGAAAAGAAGAGAAGAATAAGAGAATTCCTTTCTCTCTCAACTTGAGACTCTGTTCTTACCATCTTACATCATTGTTCTCCCTCTTCAACATTCTCTGACTTGATCATCGAATGATCCACCATCGAAAAACCTCCACCTTCTTCTTTGGCATGCAAGGACTTTCTTATAGATCACTGCAACTCAAAGTAGTGCCCCATCTACTCTAGTCTGGTGGGCAATCTCTGCTATCCCGCCACCTCATCACTTTGCCGAAGAGGTGCAGCAACAAGGGAGAATGGATTTTACAAATATTGAACCTTTTCAAAAAAAATAATCCGTTTAAAAGTTTGAACTTTTCTGTATAGGAAATTAGAATTTCAAACAAAGAGGGTATTCGAGATAATTGATAGAAAGAGATAAAGGCTTGCAGCCAAGAATTCTTACTCCTAAGGTACTTTCACAAGAATTATCTCCAAGAGGGACAACTTGACTCTTAGCTAAGTTGATCTCGATCGAGTCCACATACCAGCTCCTACGAACAAACTTCAAAGTCGCGAGAGAAAAAGCAAGATGCGTGTCGTCAGCATAGAGTAAAGAGGAGACCTTGTTTTCTAAACTGCCGGGCCCTAGACCTTTCAAAACTCATTATCTACAAGCCTTGGAGATTGTGAACAAAAAATTAAAAAATTAAAAGAATAGTTCAAATCAGTTTTCACCAAATCTGAAAATATTGATCAATGTAAATCAATTTTGCCAAAATTTCAAATTTTGCTTGAGTCTCATTGGAACATCATGAATATCCTAGTATTCTAAACAATGTTAACATTAGGCAATAATGCTCTTTCTGTGTTATCCCAAATAATTTATATGCCAGGATACCATATATGGACTTAATGTTACAACACTCTGGTTCCAGATCGAGAAAACACTAGTACAGAAACAAAGATTGTCATACCAATTCTGTCAATAATAAAGTTTTGACACCAAAGGTTTAGAAGGGAAAGAATGTTAGATCTTTTGTTATATATACCTCTTCTATTTTTTCAGTTTAATTTGTTTTCATGTCTTTTGACTATGCTGCATTTGATTCGCTCATGTGGGATAAGGATCTGTACCTTCACTTACATTACATTCTTCGACAATGCACCATGAAAATAAAATAGTTAATGGAGGACCATCCAATAATAACAAAATTAGGTGCTGCTTTATTAGGCATAAATATAGAAATTAAAAAATTTAATTTTTATATGGACTTTAGAACTAGAATTTTTATGGACTAGAATTTTATGTGGATTTCAGTTTTTTTTTTTTTGTTTGGTTTCTAATGTGGACTCTTAATAGAATTTTAGGTTGTCTATATAAACACATTGTTATATTAATTGAGAATAACGCAAAATTTTATTTTTATGTGGACTTTAGAACTAGAAGTTTTTTGGACTCTGGTATTAGAATTTTATGTGGACTTCATTATTTTTTCTATGAGGACTCTTAATAGAATTTTGGGTTGTTTGTATAAATATATTACTACATTAATTGAGAATACAATTTGTATTATTGAGATTTGAGAAAATAAAATATTAAATTGTACTCTTCCTTTGCCTTCTTCTCCTCCTTCCTTTTTTGGAATACAGCACTTCCTGCTAATTTCGACATGCTGATTTCATTTTTGATATCTGTTTCTACAAATTCTACGTCTACAATGATTTTTCTTTGCTAGAAAGTGAAATAGTGGTTTAAAGTGCTCTTGTAAGGTAAGATTTTTTTCTTTAAGAGCTTGATTAATATTTGTTTGATTAGTTTATTAGTAAATTGCTTTAGTTCCAAGTCTGATCTTATCTTTTTTTCTTCCAATAAAATAATCTATATTCTTGTTTGTTCGCAGCTTGAGTGGATGAATCGACAATTTGAATAATTAAATCAACAGGTAGCTTGACCTCTAAGAGCTTTAGCTTTAGCCCAAGAGTTTGATGATCCACAAAAGATTGGGGCTAGGTAGTAGATCTCATAGAATATTCTAGGAATGAGGTAGAGTTTTAGGATGATTTAGAGGTAGATGACCATAATTGTAGTATAATGAGGTGGGTTTTGTCTACTATTATATGTGGATAATGATGAGTGAAAGTATCATAGTATTTTGACCCCTATCAAACCCTCAAGTAAAGATTCTAGATATATCTAAGAATAAACTACTCCCTTGAATTTATGTTAGAATGCATATCTATATCCTGAACTGTTAATTTAGGTACAAAATTGCAACAAGTAATCTAGATTACAAATTTGCTATTGATGTATATTTTGGGAACTGTGTCCTAAAATCAATCATATGACAATTGAGTTCATCCTTGTATATGAATTATTGTTTAATGAATAAAAATTATTCTGATATTTTTCATCATAAAATAACATCTTTCTTGAACTCTTGTAGTGTGATAAAGTCCTTAGAACTATGCTAGTATGCGATAAAGAGAGAATTTATCGTATAGTTTTTAAACATGTTCACGATTAAATGATATGTCATTATAGGACGATGACGTTTATTGAGTGAAGGTTGTTGTATACCATATGGGTTGGTTTCCCCTTAAGCAAAGAGTATAATGACACTGGTATAACATATAGATGAGATGTAGGAGTACATCGTCACTGAACAAGTGACTCACCTGCTGAGCATTCTGTTGTCAAGAGCTGCTTGTGAAATATATGGGTATAAATATCTTTCAGACCTGAGATCACCATAGTGACTTACAAGCAACTCACTGTGCTTTGGTGTCAGACTATCTAAATTTTTAATGCAGTGACGGAAGGCTACTGAGTACAGTCAAGTACTTGATTACACAGAAGACCAATCGAATCTCGATTCAAGGACAAGCAAGAAGTCTGTGTGTGGATCAAGATGGGATTGATCCCTCCAGATTATTGAAGTTGATGTATCACTGTATTTTAATTTAGCAAAGTCTTGGTCAAGATAATCTATGATATAAATTTGAAAGATTGAAATATAATACGGATGAAGCAATCTCGATTGACAGTTAACCTGAGACCATCCTAGAGCATTCAGGATCCAAAGGATGAATTATACAGTAACCATGTGTATGGATTCTAAAATATTTCTTTGCGATAATTCGATCTATCTGGATATTAAAAATCATTGTTACATGATATCTCGATTAGTGCAGAAATTGATTCCTGTGCTACCGGCTTAATGTTTGAACATATGGAGTCACGCACACAAGTCAGACAAAGTAGAAAAAAATTGATCTATATTTATATGTCCAATTTGAAAGTATTAAATTTGATTGAATATATAAGCTAACTTGATTAAGAATTAAGTTAAGGATCAAATGGGATTGAAGAGTTGACTATGTCTAGCTAGCACTACACATGAGGTTCAGGTTAAATCCTAGGGATGAACAGTTTCTGATCTATGATCCATGGAGCATATAAAAGATTAAATTTAAGTACTGATTAATTTTATATTAGATCTAAATTAATTAAACTTAAAGAGATCCAAAATTCAAGTTAGACTTGATACAAAAGTCCTAAAGATTTTGGGATTGACAGTCTTTCGAAATTATTTCGAACCAGCTTCGAATTGGATTCGAATTAGACCTATTTTGGATAAGATATGAGTATTCCTACATACATTGAAAATACCCTTCCATATGGGATGATCAAAATCTGATTTTTTTTCTCATTTAGGGCATCTCAAGTGGATGTGGGAGTGGGTGCAAAGTGGATGTCATTTGTGATGGCAATTCTATCTTATATAGGAATCCTTCTTTCATGAGTATTAGACCAATTCAAATCAGATTTGAGTTAGGAGTCCTACTCTCATTGGGTCATGGGAATCATTGATAAATAGAGAGGGTTTCTACTTATGAATACATAGCAAATAGCAAACAAATCAGATTGAGAGAAGAGAGAAAGAGAAGAGAGGCGTGAGAAGAGAGAGAGGTCCCTTCTTCCCTTTGGCCTCTCCTCTTGTTGCCGCCCCTCTTCCTTTGGGTGTGAGCTCTCTTTGGACATCCTACTATTGGTGTGAAGAGTCATACAAGCATATCTCCTCCCTCGTTTGGTTGGCTTGCGAAGATAATTGGATTGGAGTTCATCCCGCTTTTCTGTGGCATCTGACGTGCATGCGAAGTAGAGGGTCTACACATCCAGGCTTCCATGAAGGTTTATATCAGATAAATTAAGATTTGATCTCTGATTTCACTATAAATCAGGTAAGGATTTGATTCTTAATCAAGTAAAATAGTAAAAAAAAAATTTAGATGCAACTGGGCATTCCGAAGGAAAACTGTTCCCTTCCCTTCAGTATATCACAGGGCTAAGGAGTTTGATGTAGAAGATGATATCATGGTTTGGATTCTTCTAAAATAATTTGTCTAAAAACTTCCTCAAGGAATTGTATGCTCGAGTAGGGTTGAAATTGGATCGAATATCGATCATATACTAGTATGTCCATATCCATATTTATTTTGGTCAATCAAATATAAATATGGATATGAACATTAGTTGGCTGCAATAATTTATATTCATATTTGTTTTAAATAGATACAGAACAAATCAGATATCCTAAGTATGGATATAAATATAGATATAAGACTTCTACTTTGCCATCTCGTCTTCATGCTGGTGCTTCAGTTCCTAAACTGCCATGCTTTCCTCAAAAGTGAGGTAAAATCGAGATATTTTTGGATGATGAGATTTTCACTTTTTTATGGTGGTTTCTACTATTATCTTGTCCAATGAAAAGGCCATACTTCATCTGATACTTTTTGGGATTATGGATTATAAGTTTTGCACCTTGGATCCTAAACTTCTCGAGTGCTACTTGCAGTCAAACACTCTGGAGTTGAGTTTTTTCCGATTGGATGAATATGATGGAGGGCCATCCAATATTAAAGAAATTAGGTATAGGTTTGTTAGGTGCAAATATAAATATAAGAAATTTTATTTTTTTATATGCACTGTAGAACCAGAATTTATTAAACTATAGTATTAGAGTTTTGGATTGTCTATATAAATCTATTGCTATATTAATTGAGAACATAGTTTGCATTAAGGTTTGAGAATACAAAAAGTATCGAGTTTCCATCTCCCTTTACCTTCTTCTCCTTCAATTTTTTGTTGTGCCATAGTGCAAGCATATGGACTCTTATTTTTATGATTTAACATGTAAATTATAATAGTCAATGTGCCATCTCTCTTACTGAGATCAAAAAATTGAATAACATCAATTGTGCTTATTGGAAGTCCTACTTTAGTCTTATTTGGTTGGGCAAGCTTTATGGGAGATTGTGATCAAGATAGATCATAGTGATGCCACCAGAAACTCCTAACAATGTAGAAGTAAGGAAAGAGTGGAAGATCAAAGCTGGAAAAACTTTGCATGTTCTTTAAATCAATGTGGATAAAGATAATCATTTGCATATACAAGATATAGAGGGTCCGAAGGGAGCATGGAATATTCTTGTAGCTATTCACTCATATTCTGATGAGGATTGACTTATCTTTAGGATATGACATTGGTGCTCTTCAATAAGATATATAATCTTATAATCTCTCAATATTTTTTTGAAAAAAAGAAATTATTTGATGAGCATGGCATGCTTGATGAAAATTCTTGAAATGAGAAAAAAAATGATGAAGACTGCCGGGCCTAAAATTGGATCGGATACAAATTAGATACCAATATAACTATATCCATATTTATATTTTCTAATAAATATAATTATGAATATAGATATTAGTCAAATGCAAAAAATTAAATGCATATTTGTTTCAAATAGATATGGATACAAATTAGATTCTGTAAGTATAAATATAATTGTTGGGTATAAAATACCCCCAGCCGAAGTCCTCCACAGAATCACCGGCCCTGCCAACAAGGCCGACCTCAAAAGGAAGTCTCCGCCCGGACTCCCACGGGAGCTGGGCTTCATCCTCGACGCCAACAACTTCAGCTACAGGGCAGCTCCGCCCGGACTCCTACGGGAGCCAGACTCCGCCGACAACTCCAACCGCAAGTAGACTCCGCCCGGACTCCTACGGAAGCCGGGCTCCATCCTCAACATCAACTGCTGGTAAGCCTTGTCCGGACTCCGACGGGAGCCGGACTTCGCCTTTAACCTTGATTGCAGGAAGACTTCGCCCGGACTCCTTCGGGAGCCGAACTTCGTTCTCGACTCCAACGGCTGCAAGACAGACTGCGTCCGGACTCCTACGGGAGCCGGACTCCGCCAATAACTTCAGCTACAAGCAGACTTCATCCGGACTCCTACGGGAGCCAGACTCCACCGACAACTCCAACCGCAAGTAGACTCCGCCCGGACTCCTACGGAAGCAGGGCTCCGTCCTCAACATCAACTGCTGGTAAGCCTTGTCCGGACTCCGACGGGAGCCGGACTTCACCTTTAACCTTGATTGCAGGAAGACTTCGCCCGGACTCCTTCGGGAGCCGAGCTTCGTTCTCGACTCCAACGGCTGCAAGATAGACTACGTCCGGACTCCTACGGGAGCCAGACTCTGCCAATAACTTCAACTACAAGCAGACTTCGTCCGGACTCCTACGGGAACCGGACTCCGCCGACAACTCCAACCGCAAGTAGACTCCGCCCGGACTCCTACGGAAGTCGGGCTCCGTCCTCAACATCAACCGCTGGTAAGCCTTGTCCGGACTCCTACGGGAGCCGGACCTCCCCTCTGACTTTAATTGCAGGGAGACTCCACCCGGGCTCCTACGGGAGTCGGGCTTCATCCTCAACCCCGACAGCTGCAAGCAGCCTTCGTCCGGACTCCTACGGGAGCCGCACTCCACCGACAAAATCAACCGCAAGCGGACTCCGTCCGGACTCCTACGGGAGCCGGACTCATCCTCAACTCCGATGGCTACAGACAGACCGTGTCCGGACTCCGTCCGGACTCCCACGGGAGTCGGACTCCGCCGACAATTTCCACCCATCGCAAGGAAGATTCCGCCTGGACCCCTACGGGAGCCAGGCTCCGTCCACAACGTCAGCTGCTGGTAAGCCATGTCCGGACTCCTACGGGAGCTGGACTCTGTATCTGATTTTGATTGCAAGGGATTCACCCGGACTCCCACAGGAGTCGGGCTCCACCCACGACCCCAATCGCAAGGAGGGCTCCGCCCGGACCCCTACAGGGGCCGGACTCCGACCGCTGCCGAGCTTCAGCCAACAGATCTGCACTCCCAGGCCACAATCACGCCACGATCCTGCTCCACTTCCTGCGGCAGACTCCGCGCAGCTCCATCACTCCCTGACAGGCCGCAGTAACGGTCGCAACACTGCTCCACTCCCTACGACGGATCCCACGCCCACACGGCTCCATTACTACCTGACAGGCCACGATAAACGGCCGCGATCCTGCTCCGCCTCCTGCAACGGATATCGCACGATTCTTTCATCTGCTGGCAAGATGCGACAGCATCCGCGCCCCACTTCCCGCGACAGATTCCACGTGGCACGCCCCAGTGATGGCCACGGGTCTACTCCACTACTCTTCGCAGTAGATTCCTCCTGACTATGGACGGCCCACTACCAGGCGGTTACAAACGTCGCCATCAATCCGTTACCTCCTCCGTCTATAAAAAAAGGGACCCAGATACGTTATTCTATAAGCTCATTTCTTATCTCAAAAACTCTGCTAAATTCTCCGTTCGAGCATTCCATTCTTGTTGAGGCAGAGAACTGACTTGAGCGTCGGAGGGTCTTGCCGGAGCAACCCCACCTCCAGTTTAGACTTCCTTTGCAGGTCCCGGCGGCGACCGCGGCTTCCCCAACTCCAGCTTCTCTGGGCAAGCAGATTTTTGCACCAACAATAATTATATATATAAATTGGATAATTAAATTTTATGACTACAAAATTAAAGATATTACTAAATGGATAATAAATCAAGTTAATAATATATTATTACGGTTGTGTATCTTCCTTAAAAATTAACGAGTGCCGTAAAAAATTATATAGGATTATAGATAAAATCAGATATTTAGATACGGATCAGATAGTTATCTATCCATATCCATATCTATTTTTCTTTGATAGATACAGATACAGATGTAAATATTAATCCGATACTCAAATTTCTATCCATATACGGATAGATTTAGATATAAAAATAGATGTGAATAGATATTATCCATACTACTTTCATCCCTAGAGACTGCTAATTTAGGATTTGAATAAAGAGTACAATTAATATATGCTTGCTATTTTTGAATGAGCTAAACAAAACACATTAGTAGAATTAAAAGTTATTCTTGTTAATTAAAAAGCATCAATATTTAGATGCATGATTTGAATACACCGCTAAAAAAGAAGAGGTCTTTTTTCAATAGCAAAAATAAAAATAAGAAGTGGAATAATAAATTTTAAAATTTAAGAAATAGGCCTGCTAAAGAATTTAAGAAGGAAAAAATCTTATTCAGAAAAAAATGATAATGAATTCAAGAGGAATTATCATTGATGTAGAAAATTTGATCAAAATTTTAAGATTACAAGGTAAAGCTCAAACAGTCTAATATTGTTTCTCTTTATTGTCATAAAAAAAGTGCTATTTGATTGGTGAGGAATCCAGTACTCATGCAAGGACAAAGCATATTGAGGTTCATCATCACTTCATTAGAGAGAAAGTTGCAAATGAAGAAGTTGATTTACTTCCACCTTCTATAATGGATCAACTAGTAGTTTTTTTACTAAACGATTAGTAGTCGATTAGTTTAAGAATTTGCATGGCAAACTTAACATTATTGGCATGGATTTTGCAATGAGGGGGAGTACTAGGGTCATTACAAACTCTAATGCTTTGTTAGTTTCTTTCTAGGTGCTAGTTCATGTTAGGTTAGGTCAGCCCTAGCCTTGATATGTTGAGAAATATGTCCTAAAAGCCAATCGTCAAGCTGTTGACGGTTGAGCAACCAAGTATGATAATTAATTTGTTAATAAATAAAATATATTTGATATTTTCATCATAAGCTTTCATCTTCTAATGAACTCCGTTGTTATGATGAAGTCCTTAGGACTATTCAGATTCGATAAAGAAAGAATTTATCGATTAGTTCTTAAAACTATTCATGATCAAATAATAGGCTATTAATAAGGACGACAGCTTCTATCGAGTATAGGTCGCTGTAGGCCATATGGGTTGGTTGTCCTCTTAACCAAGGAGTGTGTAGACACTGGTATGGCATACAGATGAGATGTAAGGATATATCATCATTGAACGTGACCAACTCCAGAGTATTCTACTGTCGAGAATGTCTCTGATGGGATATAGGTAAAGTATCCCTTAGACCTGAGATCACCTTAGTGACTTGCAAGAAACTCACTGTGCTTTGGTACTAGACTAACTAAATTTTTAATTCAGTGATAGAAGACTTCTAGGCATAGTCAAGTACTTACGAAGTCAGAGTGTGATCGAGATGGGATTGACCACCCCAAGAGTTGGAGAAGAATGAGTCATTGTATTTCAATTTAGCAAAATCCTGATCAGGATAATCCATCAGATGGATTTAATATTTTGAAATACAATGTAGAAAACCTGATCAGAGTTGATAGTTGAACTTTGAGGTATCCTATGATCATTTTGGTCAAGGAGATGAATTATATGGAAACTATATCCGTATGGATTCTAAGGATATTATTCTACACATTCGACCTATCCGATCGTCGGGTACCATTGCTAGATGGTCACTTCGATTGGTATAAGAAATTTTTTCTATACTACTGGCTTAAGTTTGGACCTATGAGGTCACACACATTAGAATTCATAATCCGATTGGATGGTTGATCAATGATTAAGAATCGTTCTAGGGTTAAATGATCAATACGATTGACATTTAACCTAGTGTAAGTATTACAGGAGGATCGATTAGCAATTTGATTGCTAATTGACTTAATTTGATTAAGCCAATGGACTGAGATTAAGTCTAATTGAATATGATTTAATTAGATTTAGTTTGGGCTTGATTGAATCAAGTTCAATTGGTTTATTGGATAAGCCAAGTGCAAAGAAAAAATTAGTCCTAGTTCAATTAGGACTTGGGTCAACCTAATTTTTAATTTGATTAAAAAATTAAATCAGATTTAAATCTAATTTAATTTGATTAAATTAGATTTTAATTAGGTTAAGACCTATTTTAATTAGGTTGATCTAATTTTGGTTTGAGAAACCAAATTAAAATAAGTCATAAGATAGAATCCTAGTAAGACCAGGATTCCACCTTGCGCCACATAAGCCCCCCCCCCCACGTCCTCTCTCTTATTCCATGCCAATCCCCTCTTATTTTGTATGACAAAAATCCTCTCCCAGGTCTTTCCTACATCCAAAAGGTTTTCTTTCTTCTTTCATATATGAAAAGTGGTTGTGGATCAAATCAAAGTAGGAATAAGTTTGGATTTCAAATTCTATGAGATAGAGTTTTAGAAATTCAAAACTCTTTTCTTTTTGCATCAAATTTATTCAGATTTTTTTTGAGATTTTTGTGACTTTTAGGGCACATATTGTGCACCCTTTTGGTCCATGTACAAAAATAAAGAGAAGGTATCCAAGAGTTGGGCGCCCCTTATCTTGCCATGTTTGGATAAGCCTTGACTAGGTATTTGACCTAGACAAAGACTATATCATATCTCTCTCTATAAAATGAGTTTCTTTATAAATTTTTTGTAGGTTATATAAATTTGAGAGATCTTTAAGGCATCCAAAAATCAAAGAGAAAGACCTTTGGGTCATGGAGATATAATAGACACAAGATAGGGTGTCTAGGAGAGAGTAAAGAGAAGAAGAAGAGGATCTTCTTCCCAGGTTGTTAGTTTTATCTCTTCTCTTCCTCCATCTTGAGTTTTTCTATGAGCATCTTAGATCTAAAACCACTCTTCCTACTTCTCATCTTTGAAAGAGCCCAAATCAAGAAGAAGGAGGCACCTGATCAACCATCGAAGAAGGATCAGCACAGTACTAGCATACTGTACTGATTTCCTGAAGCAGGACTTCTGATCGAGATTCGTGGACTCGTGTGGATGACTCCTAGAGATCGGATACATGTGCGGTTTGCAACATCATCCTTAAGCCTGGATCAGCAAGGTTAGAATGTCTAACTTGTAAGGTAATAGATCTGATCTATTGTTTAATACATACATTAGATGTAGTATAGAAACATGTTGATATGATCAACATGTAGTTCATTCTCTATATATTTTATTTTTTAATTTAATTCTATGTAATAATTATATAATAAGATCTCAAATTTAGAGATTTTTTAATTTTAAAAAATAAATTTTAATTTATTTTAGTCTTTCGCTGCCTGATTTTGAAAAAGTTTCAAGATCTAACCCTAAAACCCTAAACTGGTTCCAACAATTGGTATCAGAGGCTAGGTTGTTTATTACATGATTATTTATACATGCTTAGATTATTTCTTAGATTAGATCTAATTTATAATCTAATTATTAAATCTAAAATTAAAATTTTAGATCAATCACGAACTGCAAGGTTGTCCTGCTGTAAGGTTTACCCCTTACAGTGTAAAAGTTATCCTAGTTCGTGTAGATCTATCTTTAATCATAAATTTATTAGATATGATCTAGATTAAATTTATGATTTATTAAATTTAAAAAAATATTTAAATCTAAAATAAAATCTCTTTGTTAATAATTTTTATGCAAAAAAATTATTTAAAGTTAAAATTATTTCAATTACATGAACCTGTTTAGATTAGATCTAAAGTAGTTTCATGTTTATTTTACTTGCATCTTAATTATGAATCAAACATGCAATATAGTTGGTAGAACCATATTGTAAAATTATTTTACAAATATAAAAATTATTTTTGAAAAGTCGAACCCAACCCTCAGCCCAAAACTTAATTAAGAATTAAGAAGTTGTTTGATTAAGTTCTAGGATTGTGAATTGAAGAACCTAAGACACAAACCATAACATAATGGGTTAATGGGTTAGTGGGAATTAGGTCCATTAATTGGGTTAGACCTATGGTTAGATTAAAGATGGACTTAATTAGAGAATTGACTAAATCTAATCAATTATTGTCTTAGATTAGGTCAAGGATTCTCTAGATCAATTACAATAGTTGTAGTTAGTCAAGTCCATATTTTTAATGAGAACCAAATGGACTTGATTCTTAGCTAAGCGGTCTAGCACGAACTGTTAGGTTGATCTAATCGAAACTAATTAAACCAGTTGGTATCTAAGATAAACCAAACCGATGGTTTTTAATTAGGAGCCCGCTTATCTGGCTATTTTTATGGTGTCTAAGGCAAGCTTTGGCTGACCCTCCCACGATCGAACTTACCTGACCTCTTGGTGAAATTATGTTTTGATCGGATCACTTAACTATTCGAGCTGACCAATGTCAGCTAGATAAATCAGTGTGACTAATTTAGGTGCTCCTAGACCAGCCCATTTTAATGGCCTCCCTTAAGCTGACTTGGTGAAGCCAATGGGAGGATCATGATAAGCTAGTTCTTCTGACCTTCTCCTCTAAATCAATTAAATTTTTTAAAATTATTAGGTCTTTGAAATGACAAAGTTATGGAGATAACTGAGTCATAGCCTCCCATTAAGGTATTTTGATAATGGGTCCATTAACTCAATAATCATTGCAGAGGTGCTTGTTGACTAATGGAATTATCATTCATCATATGATGACTTGAAAGTGTCTCTCTAATGGTGGTTAGGTTGGCCAACCAAAGTTGGGCTTAATCATTCGTTGGTTAGATACACCAAGTATGGTCATGTTAATGGTTGGACCTAACCGGATCCTTATAGTGGAGGCCAAAGCCTACTGATTAGGTTTTTGGGGCAAAATTAAAATTATTAAAAATTATTTAGAGAAACAATTGCTTATGAACCTACCCTTAGATGTATATGGGTTGGCCAACCAAAGTTAGGCTTGTGTGTAGTCTAAGTGGATTCTAGTACCCACTAAAGAATTAGGGTAATTCTTCGAATTGGAGGTAGAGGCTACCAATTCAAATAAAATAGTGGGAGAAATCTTTTGATTAAAGTCCAAATCTTTAGGTTTAATGAATCAATTACTAATTAGGTTATGCTTTCTTTTTGAGCAGATATGGCCACTTTCCTATCCTTCCGATCATTGTTGGACAATGATAAGTTGGTGGGACCCAACTTTGGTAGCTAGTACCGAAAGTTGAAGATAGTCCTAGAGCATGAACGGATCCTATATGTGATAATAGATCCTGCACCTGAGGAGCCAGCTACCAATGCACGTGGAATAATTAGAGACATTTACCATAAGTGGCTCAGTGACCGAACCACGGTGTGCTGTATCATGCTAGCTGCCATAAGCGATGAGTTCAGTCGCAGATTCGAGATGGCTCAGCCAAAGGACATGCTTCAAGTGTTGGAGGATGACTTTGGCACACCCGATGACGTGGAGAGGCACAAGACTAGTTGTGCCATCTTCAATACCAAAATACGGGATGGTGCCTTTGTCACTAATCATGTATTATACATGATCGAGCTGATGAAATGATTGAGCAAGCTCGACTTTTCCTTGCATGAGCAGCTTGAGAAGGATGCAATACTAAACTTGCTGTCCAAGTCTTATCTCCCATTCCTCACTCATTATAGAATGACAAAGCCTGAAGTGAACTACCACGGATTACTGGTGTTGCTTCAGAACTTTGAGAAGGATCACCAACTCCACAAGGAGTCGGTGAACTTAGTGGGAGGTTCGTCTTCTGGTTCTCATCCTTTAAGAAAGGAAAGAAGAACAAGAAGAAGAAAGTGAAGAAGGTGCAAGTTCAAGCTGGGACATCAGTGCAGGGCCAGACCAAAAAGATCAAGCCCGATAATGTAGTCTATTCAACTGGCAAGCACCCTAGATTAAATAGTATATCAGATATCTACTTATGGCACTGTAGGCTAGGTCATATAAACAAGAACAGAATAAATAGGTTGACTCAAGAGGGAATCCTCGAAGTCAGTGATTGTGAATCACTTTCAACCTGTGAGTCCTGTCTTCTTGGTAAAATGATTAAGTCACCTTTTACTGAAAAAGATGAGAGAGTTACTGAGCTCTTGGGCCTAGTACATACTGATGTATGCGGGCCCATGAGCACAAGTACTAGAGGTGGATATTTCTACTTCATAACTTTCACGAATGATCTATCCAGATATGGATATATCTATCTGATGAAATATAAGTCGAATTCATTTGAAATGTTCAAACGATTCCAAAGTGAAGTAGAATAACAAACTGGGAAGAGTATTAAAACTCTTCGATCTAACCGAAGAGGGAAATATCTTTCTAATGAGTTTCTCACATATCTAGGAGAGAATGAGATTCTCTCTCAATGGACTCCTCTAGGAACACCACAGCATAATGGTGTGTCTGAAAGGAGAAATCAGACTCTGTTAGACATGGTCCGATCCATGATGGGTTTGGCCAGCTTGTCGATATCCTTCTGGGGATATGCACTCGAATCGACATGTTATCTGTTAAATAGGATTCCAAGTAAGTCTGTAATTAAGACTCCATATGAGATATGGACAGGACGTAAGCCAGCACTTTCACACCTTAGGGTCTAGGGGTACCCGGCCTATGTCAAATGATTAGTCACAGATAAACTTGGACCTAGGTCTGACAAATGCATATTCATAGGGTACCCCAAAGAGACCAAAGGATATTTTTTTCTACTATGCTGATGAACAAAAGGTGTTCGTTAGCCTTAAGGCAATCTTTTTAGAAAAGAGTTCTTTGGTGAAGGAACCGTTGCCTCTAAGGTTGAACTTGATGAAGTTCAACAGGTAGAAGGACCGATACCAATAGCTGAACCTGAGTCGGATTTGATTAGATCAGATTCGGAGCCCAATGTACCTGCACCATTAAGGCGATCTGATAGAATACCGTATCAGTCGGATAGATACTATGATTTCTTGATCCACGATGGTGATCCCATCGAACTCGATGAGAACGATGAGGATCCGATCACCTATATGGATGCAATACAGAGATCTGATTCTGAGAAATGGCTTGAAGCCATGAAATCCAAAATGGAGTCCATGAAGATCAATGATGTATGAATATTGGTTGACCCACCTGAAGGGGTTAAACCTATTAGGTGTAAATGGGTGTTCAAAAGGAAAAGGGACACAGACAGAAAGGTGGAGACCTATAAAGCCGTCTGGTTGCCAAGGGGTATCGTCAACGTTATGATATTGACTATGACGAGATGTTTTCTCCTATAGCAATGCTCAAATTCATTCAAATAATGCTTGCAATAGCTATCCATCTGAATTATGAGATTTAGCAAATAGATGTAAAGATAGCTTTTCTGAATGGAGAGCTGACCGAAGAGGTGTATATGATACAACCTGAGGGGTTTACATCCACAGATGAGTCCAAGATGTGTAAGCTTCAGAGATCCATTTATAGATTGAAGTAAGCTTCTTGGAGTTGGAACATACATTTGGATAAGGTGATCAAAACGTATGGCTTCGTTAAAAATGGAGAAGAGCCCTGCATCTATAAATGGGCAAATGATCCAGTTATGGTATTCCTTATCTTGTATGTGGATGACATTCTCTTAATCGGGAATGATATCCCCGCACTACAGGGAATAAAAGTTTGGATGTGTTATGATCCAGGTGGTGTGTCCAAAGCCCAGGGGACCAAGGCTAAGGCCAAGGTCCATCATTCATGAGGGCTTCATGGAGACTCTAGGGCTAGTTGGGCCCTAGGTTGAAAGGCTGTGGGCCTTTCGGATTCTTGAGATCTAGGTTATGTGGGCCTCAAGGGACCAACTCTTTATGGGCCAGGTCTGGGCCCAGGATAGGTGAGATTAGGTCGAGTTATGGGTGTACATGGGCTTGGGTTAACCTAATCTCCCATAGAGTTGGTCAATGGAGTTTTGGGTTTGGGTCACTTGACCCGATGTTTACATATACATGTACTTGTATAGGTTTGATAAAGCCAAAAAAATAGATGACTCTTTCTTCCAAGTCTCTCTCTCTCTTCTCCCTCTCTCTCCAGCAATCTTCCATGCACCAGGAGCAAGAAACCCTAGGGTTTCTTGCCGCCAGTCCATAAAAGGAAAGAAAGGAAGGGAGGCGCTAGCCCCTTGCCCCATTGCAGCCGCCAGCCATTTCTTCTCTCCCCTCTCTTGTAGGCATCCAAACACTAGGTCCAGGACCTAAAATCTCTTCAGAAGAGATTGGTACAAGTTTCTCTCAGATCTGAAGTTGATCTGAGGTCGTTTGAGGCACGGGTGAGATCTCCATCAATAGATCTACAAAAAGGCTGCAGCAGGACAAATCTACGAGGTCTGTCCCATCTATCTTCTTCCTCATCTAGAATATCCTGATTTGAGATCTACAAATTGGAGGACCTCGATCTAGGTCTGATCTGGTTGGGTACCAGATCTTAGATTTTTTGGAGGTGGTTTCAAAGGTGTTCTTCATCTGGAACGAAAGGCTGACGAAGAAGACAGCAACCAGGCTGATTTTGTCCAGGGCCTTGGATCGTGTCCAGAAGTCTCCAGATCTATTCGTTGCTGGTTTTGCTGTACCAAAGGTCTGTGGGAGGAGCCAGGATCGTGCTCCAACAGTTGGTATCAGAGCTACGGTGGTGAAGAAGCGGTTCCAAGTGCGAGAAGTTGAAGATCCCAAGTGCTGAAAATTTTTAGCAAGGTACCATCAAGGTATATTCTACACTTCTTAATTTTATATTGCTTGTTTGGCTTGGATCCAGTCATGGGCAGCAATATGAAGGTCGAGTTCGAGAAGTTTGATGGCAAGGAGAATTTTTTCATGTGGAAAATCTGGGTGGAGGATCTTCTGGTGCAAGCAGATCTGGATCAGGCTTTGGATGAGAAGCCTGAGAGAATGACAGATAGACAATGGGCATCGTTGGAAAAGAAAGCATGCTTGGTGATTAGAGGATGTTTGGCGGATGCGGCGTTGTATTCAGTGCTGGAAGAAAAGACCCCAAAGGGCCTTTGGTCGAAGTTGCACACCATGTATATGGGGAAGAATATGTGCAACAAGCTGATGCTGAAGAAGAGGTTGTACAGTCTTCGGATGCAGGAGGGATCTAATATGATTGGCCACATTCAGAGGTTCGACCAGTTGTGCACGGAGTTGATAAATATCGGGGTGAAGCTGGATGAAGAGGACAAGTCCCTGTTGCTTTTGTGTTCATACCAGGATCATATGATTCTTTGGTGACTACACTACTCTACGGCAAGGAGACTTTAGAATATGAGGACATGGTCTCAGTGCTGAGGTCTAATAAGTAGAGAGAAAAGTTGACCAGAGATCGGGCTCCCCAGGAGGGTTTGGCAGTAGGGGAGAGGACAGGTAGAGGCAGAGGCAGAAGCAAGTCCAGGGGGCGGTCCAAGTCCAGGAAGGGAAAGAAAGAGGTGAAATGCTTCAAGTCTAACGAGTTCGGGCACTTCAAGTGGGAATGTCCACTATGGAAGAGCAAGAAGGGAGAAAGAAGTGGCTCAGAATCAGTGAGTGCAGTTGCTGGACAGCAGGTGGAGGATGATCTACTTGTGGTATCAGATGGTCACAAGCATTACACAGAAGAGTGGACATTAGACTCTGCGTGCTCACATCACTACACACCACACAGGTCTTCGTTTGCGACATACACCAAGACAGATGAGGGATCAGTGACTCTAGGCAATAATCATCCTTGCAAGGTGGATGGGATAGGGACAGTCAGGGTGAGGATGTTTGATGGGATTGTGAGGACATTGACAAATGTAAAGCACATCCCGGAGCTAGAAAAGAATCTGGTGTCACTAAGCTATTTGGAGTGCAGTGGATACAGCTTCAGCAGTAGGGCTAGAAGCAGAGTACTGAACATCTCCAATGGAGCCATGGTAGTGATGAGAGGCAGGAGGTTGGACAATAACCTCTATCGCATGGAGGGATCTGTGGTGACCAGAGAGTCTGATGCAGCAGCTGCAGCACAGGACCAGCAGGGAGCTTACAGAATGTGGCACTACCGCCTAGGCCACATGGGTGACAGAGGGCTGAGGGAGTTGAGCAGGAGAGGACTCATCTCTGATCTGGAGGATGGTGCTACAGGGGAGATCTGTGAGCCTTGCCAGATGGGAAAGGAGAGAAGAGTTCAGTTCACCATCAGTACAGCCCGGAGTGCAGCCCCTCTGGAGTTAGTACACACGGATGTGTGGGGACCAGCCCCAGTTTTAGCTAGGAATGGGGCCAGATACTTCATGACCCTGATTGATGATTTCTCAAGGAAGCTCTGGATTTACTTCATGAGAGAGAAGTCAGAGGTCTTCATCAAGTTCAAGATCTGGAGAGTTGAGGTGGAGAAGGAGCAGGGGAGGAGCGTGAAGTGTCTGAGGTCAGACAATGGTGGGGAGTACACCAGCAGAGAGTTCCAGGACTACTGTGAGGAGTGTGGGATCAGGAGACACTTCTCAGTCAGGGGACTCCACAGCAGAATGGGGTGGCCGAGAGGATGAACAAAATACTTTTGGAAAAGGCATGATGCATGAGGCTGCAGGCAGGGCTTCCAAAGGAGTTCTGGGTTGATACAGTTGACGCAGCAGGTTACTTGGTCAATCGGTCACCTCACACAGGTTGGATGGCAGACTTCTAGAGGAGGTGTGGTCTAGAAGGACAGTTGGGCTGGGCCATCTATGGGTATTTGGATGCACGGCCTATATGCACATTGGAGCTGGTGAGCGGAACAAGCTAGACGCCAGATCACGCAAGGCAGTATTTCTAGGCTATCCGCGAGGAGTCAAGGGATACAGGCTGTGGATCCCTTGGAAAAGAAGGTCATCATTAGTCGGGATGTGACTTTTGATGAGGAGTCAGTCCTACGGAGGCGAGCAGGCATGGAGGAGCAGCAGGAGCAGGAGGAGGTCCAGCAGGACGCTGCTGGACAGCTTACCTCTTTTATTTTGCCTCTTGCAGGTACTATGGGAGGACATGACATTCAGGTGGAGAACCTACCTAAGGTGTCTCCACGGGTAGAGAGGACTCGGATGGATGATCGAGGCAGAGAGGTCCAGTAGGAGCGAGCTGGACCGAGGACTGATATCGGTGTTGCCCTACACAAGCCTAAGATGACCATCAGGCAACCGGACCGATATGGCTTCGAGGAGACACTGTCATATGCCCTGGTGACAGTGAATGGAGACCCATATACGTATCAAGAGGCTATTGAGAGCCAGAACAGAGAGCGGTGGGTCCAGGCGATGTTCGAAGAGATGTAGTCTCTCCACAAGAACCAACGTGGCGATTGGTGCAGTTGCCACAGGGGAAGAGGCCCATTGGCTGCAAATGGGTCTACAGTCGCAAGGAAGGGCCTTCAGAGCAGGGAGGTATCAAATTCAAGGCAAGATTAGTGGCCAAGGGATACTCCCAGAAGGAAAGCATCGACTTCAGCGAGGTCTTCTCTCCCGTCGTCAGACACACTTCCATTAGAGTGTTGCTGAGCATCGTAGCAACTCAGGATTTAGAGTTGGAGCAGATGGATGTCAAGACAGCGTTCCTCCATGGGCATTTGAAGGAGAGAATTTACATGGAGCAGCCATCCAGTTTCAGGGATCCAGGATCAGAGGAAAAGGTTTGTCTGTTACAGAAGTCGTTGTATGGGCTGAAGCAGTCGCCGAGGCAATGGTACAAGCGGTTCGACTCCTATGTGCGCAGCATTTGACTTTTCAGGTGTGAGTTTGATCCTTGTGTTTATGTTCAGTCTCTTGAGGATGGTTCTAGGTTGTTCCTACTCTTGTATGTGGATGACATGCTTATAGCATGCAAAAGTAGGAAGGTTGTGCAGGATCTGAAGGAATCCTTATCTCGAGAGTTTGAGATGAAGGATTTGGGCCCTGCAAGGAAGATCCTAGGCATGGAGATTTTAGAGACCGAGCTCAGAGGATGCTGCATCTATCTCAGAGGGCCTACATACAGAAGGTCTTAGAGAGGTTCGGGATGAAGGGAGCAAAGCCGGCGGAGCTACCACTTACCGGTCACTTCAGACTCTCGAAGACCATGGCACCACAGACTGAGGTGGAGGCTCAGGAGATGGAGAAGGTTCCTTATGCTTCAAGAGTTGGAGT
>NC_026001.2:70105604-70192035 GCF_000442705.2 Elaeis guineensis | reverse complement strand
TACCTTTTAATCCATTTATCTATTTGATTAAAAATTAATCTAATATGTAAAAATGTGAAGTAGTTTGATCATTTATTTCTTTTTTCAATTCACTTGATTCAACTAAATTAATTGGCTTATTTTTCGAACCAAATAGAATCAAAAAGCTGGCTTCTAGAAGTAATTGAGATTATCAAGCTGGCATGGTCTTTTTGGAGGTTACATCAAACATGTGTTCAAGTGTGACCTTTGTTGACTTTCTCCTCAAATTTTTCTTCTTTTTCTGAAATCTCGTAACCAAGGCCTGAGAATGTAACGTTTTGGTTTCACTTTGCACTCTCGTAGTCTCTTAGTAGAGCCATGACGTATTCTATTCAGCTAATTTTTTCCACACATAAACATCATATATAAATATGTTTTAAGAAAGCATTATGTTCTTGTAGTTAAAGTTAAAAGGCTTCAGATCAATATGTGCATTGCTTTAAAAATTTATGACATTTGGACACCAAATAAACTCGAACAACAAAACCGCGTAGTTCTTGTTGGCCGCATAGTGGAAACTTCATAACCACTATGGTCTACTTAATGGATATACCAATGCTATATGAAAAATTCAAAATTCTCAATTTCCTTTAAATAAGCACTTCTTTAATAATCAATGTCAAGCTTAATTACCTGGGAAAAACTCTTATGCTTTGCCGATCCATGAGCAAGATGCTTGTGCACACCTCTAACTTGCCTCGATACTAAATTAGTCATGCAATGCATAAGCTTGAGAGCAAGGCTCAAATACCAATGCATGGTTCAATTATAATGTAAGCTAGCATGGTCCCAATCAATTAAGCTCCACTAGAATACACTGCTTTGCTATTTGATCAAGATATTGGGTGATAATTTGAAGAGGAAAAGCAATCTGTAGATGACAAGTTTAGGTATGGGGTTTATGACGGCCTTGGGATGCATGATGTCAAATTGCATTGATTAGATGCATGCGTGGGGAAGGAGATAGGGTGGGGAAATTTAAAACAGACAGTGGACGTACTGGTGCCCATGATGATCATTCAGTAGGTTATATATTTCTGGGTGGTTCCATCGATAACTTTAAACACTTTCTTAATATCATTAGGATGATACCATCTGTTTATCTACTGTATTTATTTTAACATGAGACAATTTTGATATAAATATTTTAAATTATAAATTAAAAAATTATTAGTTAACTTTAAATTTTAACAATATATGTTAGCGGTTGGCATGTCACCTACTAGTACCATTGACTAAAAGAAAGCAGCACCTAACCACACTGTTCGGTCACATGTAGTTCGCTTTTCCCTGCATCAATGCAGTTTGGTATGCTTTTATGAGATATCCAATGCCACACCTTGTAGTGACAGCAACTTCATTTTTGCGGTCTCCACTCTAAGCAAAAAATGCGCTGGCTTATTGAGTAGCTTTCTTGATTTTTTTTTTTTTTCAAAAATTCAAAAAAAAATTTGAATTAGACTCGATAATGCACCATAATATTTTTTTATTTTTCAAAATCATCTATAAAACTTTTAGAGTTTGTAGAAGCAAAGATCTGTAGATTCAAAAGAGAGTGAAAATAAAATAAAGGAACAGAAGAAGCTTAGCTTAAATGCTGCCTTAAACATCAAGCAACAAGGATGTTCTGCTGGAGTTTAAATTTGAAAAGATTCTAATTTTAAAAATAAAAAAAAAATAATCTTATCCTTTAATCGTTAGTTGTTTCAAATGTGTTGGATATAAAATACCCCCAACCAAAATTTGTAAAAGACCGACCCTTCCAAGGCTTTCCGACTTCCGACCTTGTATGGCGTCTGTTCTGAACTCCCTCACCGTCCGAGCTTCCCTAATGGCATCCGGGCTTCTCCAATTATGAGCTTCTCCCATTCATCTACCGGATTGCTCCAAACACCTCCAAACTCCGTTATCAGCTGATTTTCTGCCAGTGATCGACTATTCTCCGAATTTTTTCCAGACTTCTTCCAGCCACGATCGACTCTACCTTTCCCGAACTTCCTCCGGACTTCGTCAATGGCCGAGCTTCCCCAACAGCAGGACTTCTTACAGTAATCAGATTCCCATCTAAGTTTCTACGGCGGTCGACCCACCTTCTGAATTTCACCCAAGCTCCTGCGAGAGTCGGACCTCTACCCTTGAATTTCTATTGCAGGTGACTTCGTCCGAACTCCTACCAGAGCCGTGCCCCGTCAACTTCTACAGTGGGTGAACACAGACGAGCTTCTACGGACGAACAGCCTCCACCAGCAGGAACTCTACTCCGAACTTCTACTGCGAGCGGTCTACTCCGGATCTCTACTGTAAGCGAATTCCATCCGAGCTTCTACTGTAAATGAATTCCTTCCGAACTCCTATTACAGACGGACTTCAGTCGAGCTTCTTTCAATAAGCCGGTCCCCATACGGACTTCAACAACGCCAACCGGAACTGCCACAGGACCCTTCAGACTCCTTCACGGACGAACCTCCCCAACGCCATCGAAGTCCACTGCCGGATTGACCCTTTTGTCCGGATTCCTGCATGAACCCGGAACTTTCCCAACAGAAAGTCCCCGTCCGAGCTTCTACAGCAAATGGTTCCCGCCTGCAGCATCAGCGCTCTAGGCACCGACGACAGTAACCCGTCAGCAACCTCAGAAACATCTGAGCTTCTCCTAGATTAATGAGACAGAGAGCCATTCCGCTCCAAAACAACATCCTAACCGAGTTTCAGCCGACAGATCCAACTCTCTGGCAAGTCACGACAATGGTCCACTACCCACTCCATACTCTGTAATGGTTTCGCGTGACTCCACCACTCCCTGGTAAGTCACGACAATGGATACCACTCCACTCTCCGTAACAAACTCCACGTGGCCCTGACCGGCCCTGATGCCACTACTCTCCGTAACAAACTCCGCGTGGTCCTGAACGGCCCACTACCAGGTGGTTACAGATGTCACTGTCAATCAGTTACGCTCTCCGTCTATAAAAGAGACCCCCAGATACGTTTTCTCTAAGCTCAAAACTCTATCTCGAAACTCTGCTAAAATTCTCATTTGAGCACTCCATTTCTGTTGAGGCAGAGTACTGACTTGAGCATCGAAAGGTCTCGCCGGAGTACCCCAACTCCTGTTTAGACTTCCCTTGCAGGTCTCGACGGCGGATGCGACCCCTACTCTAGCTTCTCTGACGTCGGCAAATTCTGCACCAACAGAATTGGTGCTAGAGGAAGGGGCTGTGTCTTCGCAGTACCCTTATTCTTAAAGGAGTGCTCAAGGACTGTCTCCGGTCATCCTCTCCGACATCTTCCTCTCCTTCTCCTGTCAGATCTCCACCTGATGCCTCCCCGAAAGGCATCCACCAGGCGATCCACAGCCTCCGCGGCCAGATCTCAATGAGCTCCGCAAGCTCCGGCCTCGTCTCTAGTTTTTCAGGCTCCTCCTCCTCTAGCAACGGCAAGTCGGTGGAGCAGTTCGACTTGCCTGTTTCAGCAGGTCAAGGTCCCACCGAAGCAGTGCAGGCCCATGCAGCAGCACCGTAGGCATTCAGTGCGGCTGAAAGAGCATCGTCGGAGTTCCAAATCCGATGACCAGGGGGCCACTTGGGCCAGCCACCCTGTCTTCCCTGGAAAGGGGAAGTAGAAGGCGGAGAGCCCTCCGTCCGATCATGATTCCACCCCTGGAGAGTTCCTACCTCCGTTCCATCAGAAGACCCTCGAAACTCGCAGTCGAGAGGACCTCCTGATCAAAGATTCCAGGAGAATGAACCGACGGATCGAAGAGCTCCATCGTGCTCCACTGTTTATGTAGGACATCTGCACTGACCCTCTTTCTCTCAAATGATCATGCAGGTGTTGAGAATAGTGTCCCAAAGCAATCGTCAGTCTGTTGACGGTTGTGCTCATTTTAGTATATGTACATAATTATGAATTAATAAAAAATTATTTTGATATTTTTTATCATAAAATATTTCATCTTCTAATGAACTCCTATGTTGTGGTGAAGTCCTTAGGACTATTTAGACTCGACAAAGGAGGATTTGTCGTTTAGTCCTTAAATCTGTTCGCGACCAAATGATACGTTGTTACCAAGGACGACAACGTTTATCAAGCATAGGTCGTTGTATGTCATATAGGTTGGTTGTCCTCTTAACCAATGAGTGTGGAGACATGGTATGGCATACAGGTGAGATGTAAGGGTATATCTGCACTGAAACATGACCGACTCTGGAGCTATTTTGCTGTCAAGATTTGCTCCGATGGAATATGGGTATAAATATTTCTTCGATCTGAGACCACCATGTGACTTGCAAGCAACTCACTGTACTTAGGCACTGGACTACCTGAATTTCTAATTCAGTGACGGAAGGCTGCTGGGTGTAGTCAAGTACTTGACTTGTCGGTGCGTGTGTCAAGATGGATTGACCACTCCAGTTTAGGGAGCTGTGTACAGTCGTGTTTCAATTTAGTAAAACCTTGGCCAGGGTAGTCTTTGTGAGGAGTCACAGGACTGTTTGAGTTGAGCATGATTCGGATGATCTAATCAGGGTTGACAGTTTAACCCTGAGTCGTCCTAAACACAGAGGTCAAAAGATGAATTATACAGTAACCATATTCACGTAGGTTCTGAGTGTTATGATTGCGACCATTTGACCTATCCGATCGTCGGGTACCATTGCTAGATGGTCACTTCGATTAGTACAGGAATTGGTTCCTGTGCTATCGGCTTAGGTCGAACCTCGGGGTCAACACATTAGAGGTTCCTATCTGATCTGATAGCTAATGAAGAGTCCTTCATGTTTGGGATTCTGTGATGAGAATCAGGATTCTCTGATCATGAATTCTACACATTTTGGGTACTGGGGTCAAGAGTCTCATTGGTTTAGGACTCTTCGATCAGGGTTACATATCGATGAATTTTGATGCCTGATTACCCATCGAATTTGGACTTAATATTTATGAGAGGTTTAATTAGTGATTTGATCGCTAATTAACTCAATTTGATTGAGTAATTAATTTTGGGTCAAGTCCAAATGAATTGGATTCAGTTGGGTTTGACCCGATTAGGTTAAGAGTTGACCTAATCGTCGAGATGGTTTGGTCCCTGATTTGATCAGGGGTTGGGCTTAATCAATTTCTGATTTGATTAGGATTTTATTAAGCCTAATTAAGTCTAATTTAGTTAGATTTAAATTAGTCTAATTGGGTCTAACTTATTTGGTTCAATTAGGTTGGTTTAAATAATGAAACCACCTTGACCCATTCTCCCTGCGCCACCTCACTTCCACTGCGCCCATTTGAATTCACGAGAAGAAAGTTCTCATAAATTTTTTTCTCACGCAAAGCCCTCCTCATGCCCTACTTTAATTCACCAAATGAGTGGATAAGGATGATTAGTTGGCCATTCAAATTCAAAACAAAAGTTTGAATTTGAATGAGCAACCAATCTTAGCGCCCTGACCTTATCCTCTTTTAATGCCCCATTTATTACATGAAAAATATTTCTCATGAAATCACTCATGCACAAATTAAGCCATGCCCTCCTCTTCTCACGCCTTTAGTGGATAGGAATAAATTGGTTTCCATTTGAATTCAAATGTGCAATTACTCATCTTTATCCTCTCACATGGATAAGACGTTTGACACTGTTTTAAAAGGAGGAGAAGAGTGGGGCGTGTGCAAGAAAAATTTTGGAGAGAAAATCTGGGCGTGAGGAATCCTTGTGTGCAAGGTGAAGGTCGATATCCTTCCGAGAGAAAAAGAAGAAAAGAAAGAAAAAGTGTGCGCAGGGTTTCAGTGAGTTCTTTAGGATTTCAGTCTGGAGTTCGAAAAGTGAAAATGTGGGCTACGAATGTCGTGAGCCCACCAAATTTTAGAGAGATCTTCAACATCTTCTCAAGCATGTCTGTTGATGATCCAGAGTATCCAAAAAATTGGCAGACATCGATCGAAGGAGTTCGATCAGCATCGGCCGTCGAAAGGGCTCTACAATGAGCTAGCACTCGTGAGGAGTCAATCAGATCGGGAGCTTCATGTGGATGAGCTGCAGAGGCCAGACATGCTGTGTGGCTGTATCGTGATGATCAGACTCTTCTGACGGTAATCAGATTACAACGATCTACTACCCGCATAAAGATATTGTGTTCTGAACACATTACAGTAAAGTATTTACAGTTCAAATTCGAATTTCAAATTTAAATGCATTCATGCTATATATCATATTTAGATCTTAGTATAGGATAAATTTTTATTAATTAATTAGATTAATTAATAATTTCTACTGTAAAATAGTGATTTTGAAAAATATTAAAATTACCATTTTACCCCTGCACTGATTTTCCCCACAAATGGTATTAGAGCGGGTTCTTAGATATGATATATATTTGCATGTGTAGATTAAGTTGTAATCTAAAAGTTTATAATTTAAAATTTAAAATTTAAAATTTAAAATTTGAATTTTGAAAGTTGTTCGAAATTCAAAATTCAAAAGTTTGAAATTCAAAATTTGAAATTTGAAATTTGAATTTTAAAATTTGAAATTTAAAATTTAAAATTTAAAAATTTGAAATTTAAAATTTAAAATTTGGTTGAAATTTCAAATTTGAAATTCAAAATTTAAAATTCAAAATTTGAAATTCAAAAATTTGAAATTTGAAATTTATTTGAAATTTAAATTTTAAAATTTAAAATTTGAAATTTAAATTTTAAAATTAGTATATTTAGATATACTTGATCCAAGTAGCAAGTAATCAAATTGGGTTGGTTGCCATGGCCGTTCGATCATAGGAGAAAAGTAGAGTTTAAAGGTCCTCTCCTCCCATTCGATGGGGTCTCCTATGGCAGTAGGGGTGCCGCTGTAATTATATCCCATGCAGATGAAGCAGCAAAAGAAATTAATTGTAAAGGTTTAATTATAAAATTTATTATGAATGTGTTAGATTAGATCTAAAAGAATATTCATGATTTCTTTTTTAAAAATTATTTTCTGTTATGTAATTAACAATAGGATTGCTATTTATAAAATGTGCTGATCTATTTGTGAAATGAGTCAACATATTTGGTGAACAGAAAATAAAATCTTTCAAATTTAAAAATTATTTTTGAAATGCGAAACCCTGACCTAACAGCCCAAATACTTAATTAAAAGAATTAAGTATTGTCTAGTAGGTCTAGAATTGTGAATTAAGACCTAAGACAATTGCATAAACTTGTGGATCAATGAGTTAGATAGATTAGGTCCATAATTGGGTTAGACCTAAGGTTAGCTTAAAGAAATAGACTAAATTAGAGTAATTGATCAAATCTAATCAAAAGTTGAATTAGATTAGGTCAAGGATACTCTAGACTCAACTCCAATAGTTGTAGTTGAATGGGTCCATGTCTTTAACTAGACCAAGATGGACTTAATTCATGGCTACGCGGTGGAACCCTATTTACTAAGTTGATCAAATTAAAACTAATGAACCGGTTGGTGTCTAAGGTAAGTTTGGCAGTTTGACCAATGGTTTTTAAGCGGAAGCTACTCATAGTGATTCGATCTCTGACGAGTTAATGGCTTATCCCACCACTGATCTCACTTACCTAGCCAACCTGGTGAATTAGATTTTGATTAGATCACTTGGTGATTAGGGCTCATCCATGTCATTAGGTAAATCAGTTTGACTGATTTAGGTGCTCCTAATATCAACTTTAAGTAAATTTTTTTAATCTGACTTGATGAAGTCAATGGGAGGATTGAAATTGGCCGGATATTTTCTTTTCTTCGATTCTTTAATAAAATCTTCAAAAATTATTAGGTCCTAAAAATGATTAAGTTATATTGATAACTAAATCATAGCCTCCCATTAAGTGAGTGATAATGAGTCCATTAGTTTAATAATCATTGGAGGCCCAAAGGCCTGGTGCTTATTGACTAATGGAATTATCATTCATAATATGATTATTTGGTTTAAGTCTTTCTGATGGTGGTCAGGTTGGCCGACAAAAATCGAGCCTGATCATTTATTGGTCCGATTCACCAAATCAAATCATGTTAATGGTTGGACCTAACCAGATCTTTTCAGTGGAGGCCAAAGCCTACTGATTAGGTTCAGGGGCAAAATCAATTATTAGAAGTTGTTTAGAGAAATAACTGGTTATGAACCTACTCATAGATACACATGGGTTGACCAACCAAAGTTGGGCTCATGTGTAGTCTGTGTGGATTCTAGTACCCACTAAAGAATTAAAGTAATTTCTCGAATTGAAGGTTGAGGCTACCAATTCGTAAAAATACTGGGAGAAACTTTAGACTAAAGTTCAAGTCTTTAGTATTAATAATTTATGTACTAATATAGGTCTGATTTTCTTTATGCAGCTATGGCCACTACCCTTTCGCTTCGATCATTATTAGATAATGACAAGCTCATGGGATCTAATTTCGATAGCTGGTATCAAAAATTAAAAATCGTCCTTGAGCATGAGCGGATCCTTTATGTAGTAATGGATCCGGCACCTGAGGAGCCAGCCCCGAATGCTAGAAGGGTGATCCGAGACACTTACCAGAAGTGGCTAAACGACCGCACCACCATTCAATGCATTATGCTGGCAGCAATGAATGATGAGTTCAGCCATAGGTTCGAGAACGCCCAGCCACAGGAGATGCTTCAAATGTTGAACGACTCCTTTGGCACGCCTGACGATGTTGAAAGGCACAAAACTAGTTGTGTCATTTTCAATGCTCGAATGAGGGATGGAGCCTCAGTCACTGATCATGTACTGTACATGATCGAAATGATTGAGTGCCTAAGTAAACTGGGCTTTCCCCTGCACGAGCAGCTCGATAAGGATGCGATCCTTAATTCTCTGCCCAAGTCCTACCTTCCCTTCTTTACTCATTTTCGAATGACAAAGCCTGCAGTGAACTACCACGGCTTGTTGGGGTTGCTGCAGAACTTTTAGAAGGACCACCAGCTCCATAAAGAGTCGGTAAATATTGTGGGAGGGTCTTCTTCTGGTCGTCGACCCTTTGAGAAAGGAAAGAAGAACAAGAAGAAGAAGAACAAGAAGGTGCAGCCGCATGCTGGGACATCTACACAGGATCAGACCAAGAAGTGCAAGCCTGATCAGAGCCAGGCGGAGTACTTTTTTTATAAGAAGCAGGGGCACTGGAAGAAGAACTGTCCTCTATACATTGCCTCCCTGGATCCAAACAGGCCGAAGAAGAAGTAAGGTAATTATATGATAACACCTTGCAACTTTTCTATTTGTGATACTACTGTCTGGGTATTGGATATCGGAAGCCCTTATCATATTTGCAATTCGATGCAGGATCTGCAGGTCAGTAGGAGATTTGATGATGGTGAGAGGTTCCTGAACGTTGGAGATGGAAGCAAAGTTCCAGTTCTAGCTTTAGGAATCATGAACCTTGTAATCAATTCTCGTAATGTAATTCTAGGTGAATGTCACTATTGTCCAAGCTTTTTATTAAATATTATTTCTGTAGGCCTTTTGACCATGTATGGTTATCAATTTTTAATAAAAGAAAATATTTGCAATATCATTTTGAATGGTATTACAATGTTTGTTGGACAACTAGATAATGGAATTTACTTACTGTCACAGCCTGTTAATGTGGTTCAAACCTCCAGTAAATGCCCTAGAATAGATAATGTGTCAGATGTCTATCTTTGGCACTGTAGGCTAGGTCATAACAATAAGAACAGGATAAACAGGTTGGCTCAAGAAGAAATTTTTGAAGTTGGTAATTGTGAATCATTTCTAAACTGTGAGTCCTGTCTTCTTGAGAAGATGACCAAGTCACCTTTTACTAAAGAAGGTGAGCGAGCCAGTGAACTCTTGGGTCTGGTACATTTTGATGTATGTGGACCCATGAGCTCAAGTGCAAGAGGTGGATATTTCTACTTCATAACCTTCACAGACGACCTATCGAGGTATGGGTATGTCTATTTAATGAAGCATAAGTCGGAGTCGTTTGAAATGTTCAAACTATTTTGAAATGAGGTAGAAAAATAAACTGAAAAGTGTATTAAAACTCTTCAATCTGATTGAAGAGGTGAATACCTTTCCAATGAGTTTTTGACATATTTAGGAAAGAATGGGATTCTCTCTCAGTGGACTCCTCCTGAAACACCACAGCGTAATGGTGTGTCTGAAAGGAGGAATCGGACCTTGTTAGACATGGTCCGATCCATGATGGGGTTTGCTGGTCTGTCGATCTCCCTCTAGGGATATGCGCTCGAATCGGCTTGTTACCTTCTAAATAGGGTTCCGAGTAAGTCTGTAACCAAAATGCCATATGAGATATGGATAGGACGTAAGCCAGTACTCTCGCACCTAAGGATTTGGGGGTGTCCGGCTTAGGTTAAATGTTTAATTACGGATAAGCTTGGACCTAGGTCTGACAAGTATAATTTCATAGGGTACCCAAAAGAAACCAAAGGATATTATTTCTACCTAGCTGATGAGCAAAAGGTGTTTGTCAACCTTAAGGCAATCTTTTTAGAAAAAGAGTTCCTTGGTGAAGGGACTATTGCCTCTAAGGTCGAACTTGAGGAAGTTCGACAGGTGGAGAAACCGACACAAATAGCTGAACCTGAACCGAATTTGGTTAGATCAAATTCGGAGCCCATTGTTCCTGCACCCTTAAGGCAATCTAGTAGAGTACCATGTCAACCGGATAGATATTATGATTTTTTGGTCTGGGACGGAGATCCTATCGAACTTGATGAAAATGATGAGGATCCGATCACCTACATAGATGCAATGCAGAGACCTGACTCTAAGAAATGGCTAGAGGCCATGAAATACGAAATAGAGTCCATGAAGGTCAACGATGTGTGGATATTGGTTGACCCACCCGAATGAGTAAAATCCATAGGGTGTAAGTGGGTCTTCAAGAGGAAGAGGGGCGTAGACGGAAAGGTGGAAACCTATAAAGCCCGTCTGGTTGCTAAGGGATATCGTCAACGTTATGGTATAGACTATGACGAGATATTTTCTCCTGTGGCAATGCTCAAATCCATTAGGATTATACTTGCGATAGCTACCCATCTGGACTATGAAATCTGGCAGATGGATATGAAGACAGCTTTCCTAAATGGAAAGCTGGACAAAGAGGTGTATATGATACAACCTGAAGGATTCACATCCACAGATAAGTCTAAGGTGTGCAGACTACAGAGGTCTATTTATGGACTTAAGCAGGCATCCCGGAGTTGGAACATACATTTTGATAGGACGATCAAGACGTATGGCTTCGTTAAGAATGGAGAAGAGCCCTGTATTTATAAGTGGGCTAATGGTCCAGTAGTAGTATTTCTTGTATTGTATGTGGATGACATTCTCTTAATGGAGAATGATATCCCTGTATTACAGGGAATAAAGATTTGGCTGTCGTCATAGTTCTCCATGAAGGATCTGGGAGAAGCTTCCTACATCCTAGAGATGAGGATCTATAAGGATAGATCTAAAAGGTTGCTTGGTTTATCCCAGTCTACGTACATAGATACTATGCTGAAGAGGTTCAGCATGGAGAATGCCAAGAAAGGCTATCTACCGATAGGCCATGAAATTTATCTCTCAAAGAGGGATTGTCCGACAATACTTCAAGAGAGAGAGCGTATGGGTAGGATTCCATATACTTCGACAGTGAGATCTATCATGTACGCCATGACATGTACATGATCAGATGTGGCATACTCACTAGGGGTAGTGAGTAGATACCAATCTGATCTAGGGAAGAATCACTGGAAGGTTGTTAAAACCATCCTGAAATATTTAAGAAATACTAAGGACCAGTGGCTTGTTTATGGTGAATTGGACTTGAGACTTATAGGGTTTACAGACTCTAGTTTCCAGTTTGATCACGATGACAGCAAAAGTGTGTCAGGATTTATTTTTACCCTTAATGGTGGGGCTATCTGCTGGAAGAGTTCCAAGCAACACACAGTGGCTGATTCAGTTTGCGAGGCGGAGTATGTCGCTGCATCAGATGCTGCCAAAGAAGTGGTGTGGCTGAGAAAATCATCACCAAGCTCGGAGTAGCATCCTCCCTTGTTGGTCCAGTTCTGCTCTACTGTGACAGCTCTGGAGCTATTACTCAGGTGAAGGAACCCAAGGCACACCAGCGGACGAAGCATATTCTGCGCCGCTACCATCTCATCCGAAAAATTATGGATCGAGGTAACGTCGACCTTCAAAAGATCAATGGAAAGGAGAACCTAGCCGACCTATTCACTAAAGCCATTACGATGAAGGAGTTTGACGACTACAAGTCGAAGATGGGTATTAGATACTGCACCGATTGGCTTTAGGCCAAGTGGGAGATTGTTGGGAATAGTATCCCAAAGCCAATCGTCAGCCTGTTGACGGTTGTGCTCATTTTAGTATATATACATGAATTATAAATTAATAAAAAATTATTTTGGTATTTTTCATCATAAAATATTTCATCTTCTAATGAACTCCTATGTTGTGGTGAAGTCCTTAGGACTATTTAGACTCGACAAAGGAGGATTTATTGTTTAGTCTTTAAATCTGTTCGCGATCAAATGATACATTGTTACCAAGGACGACAACGTTTATCAAGCACAGATCATTGTGTGCCATATAGGATGGTTGTCCTCTTAACCAATGAGTGTGGAGACACTGGTATGGCATACAGGTAAGATGTAAGGGTACATCTGCACTGAACGTGATCGACTCTGGAGCTATTTCTACGGTCAAGATTTGCTCTGATGGAATATGGGTATAAATATCCCTCCAACCTGAGACCGCCGCGGTGACTTGCAAGCAACTCACTGCACTTAGGCACTAGACTACCTGAATTTCTAATTCAGTGACGGAATGCTGCTGGATGTAGTCAAGTACTTGACTTGTCGGTGCGTGTGTCAAGATGGGATTGACCACTCCAGTTTAGGAGCTGTGTACAGTCATGTTTCAATTTAGCAAAACCTTGGCCAGGATAGTCTTTGTGAGGAGTCACAGGACTGTTTGAGTTGAGCACGATTCGGATGATCTAATCAGGGTTGACAGTTTAACCCTGAGTCATCCTAAACACAGAGGTCAAAAGGATGAATTATATAGTAACCAAATTCACGTAGGTTCTGAGTGTTGCGATTATGATCATTCAACCTATTCGATCGTCGGGTACCATTGCTAGATGGTCACTTCGATTAGTACAGGAATTGATTCCTATGCTACTGGCTTAGGTTCGAACCTGCGGGGTCACACACATTAGAGGTTTCTATCTGATCTGATAGCTGGTGAAGAGTCCTTTATGTCTATGATTCTGTGATCGAGAATCAGAATTCTCTGATCATGAATTCCACACATTTTGGGTACTGGGGTCAAGAGTCCCACTGGTTTAGGACTCTTCGATCAGGATTACATATCGATGAATTCTGATGCCCGATTACCCATCGGATTTGGACTCAATATTTATGAGAGGTTTAATTAGTGATTTGATTGCTAATTAACTCAATTTGATTGAGTAATTAATTTTGGATCAAGTCTAATTGAATTGGATTCAGTTGGATTTGACCCGATTAGGTTAAGAGTTGACCTAATCGTCGAGATGGTTTGGTCTCTGATTTGATCAGGGGTTGGGCTTAATCAATTTTTGATTTGATTAAGATTTTATTGAGCCTAATTAAGCCTAATTTAGTTGGGTTTAAATTAGTCTAATTGGGCCTAACTTATTTGGTTCAATTAGGTTGGTTTAAATAATGAAACCACCTTGACCCATTCTCCCTGCGCCACCTCACTTCCACTGCGCCCATTTGAATCACATGAAGGAAGGTCTCATAAATTTTTCCTCATGCAAAGCCCTCCTCACGCCCTACTTTAATGCACCAAATGAGTGGATAAGGATGATTAGTTGGCCATTCAAATTCAAAACAAAAGTTTGAATTTGAATGAGCAACCAATCTTAGTGCCTTGACCTTATCCTCTTTTAACGCCCCATTTATTACACGAGAAAATATTTCTCATGAAATCACTCACACACAAATTAAGCCATGCCCTCCTCTTCTCACGCCTTTAGTGGATAGGAATAAATTAGTTTCCATTTGAATTCAAAATTTGATTTGAATTCAAATGTGCAATTACTCATCTTTATCCTCTCACTTGGATAAGACGTTTGACATTGTTTTAAAAGGAGGAGAAGAGTGGGGAGTGTGCAAGAAAAATTTTGGAGAGAAAATCTAGGCGTGAGGAATCCTTGTGTGCAAGGTGAAAGTCAATATCCTTCTGAGAGAAAAAGAAAGAAAAGAAAGAAAAAGTATGCGCAGGGTTTCAGTGAGTTCTTCCAGATTTCAGCCTGGAGTTTGAAAAGTGAGAAGGTGAGCTACGAGTGTCGTGAGCCCACCAAATTTTAGAAAGATCTTCAACATCCTCTCAAGCATGTCTGCTGATGATCTAGAGCATCCAAAGAATTGGCAGACATCGATCGAAGGAGTTCGATCAGCATCAGCCGTCGAAAGGGCTCTACAATGAGCTAGCACTCGTGAGGAGTCGATCAGATCGGGAGCTTCATGTGGATGATTCACAGAGGCCAGACATACTGTGTTGCTGCATCACGATGATCAGACTCTTTCGACGGTGATCAGATTACGGCGATCTACTACCCACACAAAGGTATTGTGTTCTGAACACATTACAGTAAAGTGTTTACTATTCAAATTCGAATTTCAAATTTAAATGCATGCATGCTATATATCATATTTAGATCTTAGTGTAGGATAAATTTTTATTAATTAATTAGATTAATTAATAATTTTTACTGTAAAATAATGATTTTGAAAAAAGTTTTAAAATTACCATTTTACCCCTGCACTGATTTTTTCCACAGTAGGAACCAATCCCGTCGAACTTCAAGCTCCCTCAATTCGAGAGCTACGACGGGACCTCAGATCCGGTTGACCACCTGGAGGCCTTCTGGACCATGATGCTGCTCCATGGCGCACCAGACGCCATCTTGTGCCGAGCTTTCCCGTCTACCTTGAAGGGAGCAGCAAGGAATTGGTACTCGGCACTGAAGTCGGATACTATCTTCTCCTTTGACTAGATGAGCCATTAATTCGTTGCTCATTTCATCAGCAGCCGGCATCTCCGGAGAGGTTCGGAGTCCCTCATCAACATCAAGCAAAAAGAGGGAGAATCCATCCAAACTTACGTCAACCATTTTAACGCCGTCGCATTGGAGGTTCGAAACTTGGACCAATCGATTGCAATGACCGCCCTGAAGAGCGGTCTTCAAAAGAATGATCTTCTGTTCTCCCTAGAAAAGAAGTATCCCAGGGACTTCGCTGATCTACTGGCTCGGGCTGAAGAATATGCCCGAGCAGAGGAAGCCTTCAAGCTAAAGGACGAGGAGACCATGAAGGAGCGGCAGGCGGGCGACTCCAGTAAGCTCGCAGTTGAAGAAGGGCTGAGTGAAGCTCGGCCACGATCTCGAACTCCTTCCGGATACAAGTGTGTCCAGACTCCTCCCCAGGCGTATAGGCAGAGAAGCCCAGATCGCAGAGTTCAACGGGGCTCTCTCCCAAGAAGATTCCGCAGCTATGCCTCTCTCAATGCATTGAAAACCCAAGTGCTGATGGAGGTCAGGGAGCAGCTATCGAGGCCGGAAAGGATGCGCACACACCCTGGGAAGCACAACCCTAACAAGTTCTGCCTCTACCATCGTGACCACGATCACGACATAGAGGAATGCATTCAGCTCCGAGATGAGATCGAGGAGCTCATCAGACGAGGTCGGCTTGACAGATTCATTCGACGCCGACCTGAAGGTAGGGAAGATCGGCCAAGGGTCCTGCCACAACCGGAGCCGCCAAGGAGGGAAGAGCAGCCTGAAGATCGACCTCCAATCAGGATCATCAACTCCATCTCTGGAGGAACTCGACGGAGAGCAGGCCTTCCACGACTATGGGATTCGAAAAATCTATGAATGTATTACCGACAACTTTGCCCTAAATAAAAATTTCTTTCATATTTGTGTATCTTTTCTTTTGGCATGAGCTTGTAACGACAGGGAGTAGCTTCTTCAGACAATCAAAATACAGCCATGTTAGGAACAAGAGGAGAACCTCATCCTAGCATGAGCAAAGTCGAAGGCCCGATTAATTTAAGATCGGATGGGAGGAGAGGCCCTTACAACAGCCCTTATGTGCCCCCACAGCCATGTTAGGAATAGGAGGAGAATCTCATCCTAACATGAGCAAAGTCGAAGGTCCGATTAATTTAAGACCGGATGGGGGGAGTGGCCCTTACAACGGCCCTTATGTGCCCCCACAGCCATGTTAAGAACAGGAGGAGAACCTCATCCTAACATGAGCAAAGTCGAAGGCCCAATTATTTTAAGATCGGATAGGGGGAGAGGCCCTTGCAACGGTCCTTATGTGCCCCCACAGCCATATTAGGAACAGGAGGAGAACCTCATCCTAACATGAGCAAAGTTGAAGGCCCGATTATTTTAAGACCGGAAGGGGGGAGAGGCCCTTACAACGGCCCTTATGTGCCTCCACAGTCATGTTAGGAACAGGAGGAGAACCTCATCCTAACATAAGCAAAGTCGAAAGCCCGATTATTTAGAGATCGGATAGAGGGAGAGGCCCTTGCAATGGCCCTTACATGCCCCCACAGCCCTGTTAGGAATAGGAGGAGAACCTCATCCTAACAGGAGCTGAAATCGACTGCGTCGGGAACAGAAGGAGAACCTCATCCTAACATAAATGAAGATTCGATCGTTCAAGATCAGATAAGGAGGAAAGCCTCCTCAACGGCTCCTCTACACTCCCACGACCCCGTTAAGAGCAGAGGGAAAACCCTCACTGGAACACAAAAAAAGGAGAGGAGATGAAAAGGGAAAGCAACGAACTACACCAGTGATAAGTAAAAAACAAACTACATCAAAGACATAAGGGACCTCGTCTCAACGAGGAAGGAGACTCTTATCAAAAACCCTCAGTCTTTAAGAGGAAACTCAACACAGGTCGAGGAAAAATCGACTTCCTCAAGGTAACGAGAAGTTCGGGCCCCCAAGCTCGAGCACCGGGAGGAAACATCAAACTCAAATGGCCTCGAAAAGACCTACGATCATAAACAAAAAGGATAAATCAATATGGCGATGACCAAGAACCTTCAAACAATGCCGACATCGAACAAGATAAAAGACAAAAGAAGTTTGGTAAACGATAACTCAAAGCAAGAATAGACGAGGAATTACAAACAACGCCGATGTTGAACAAGACGGAAGACAAAAGAAGTTTGGTAAACGATAATTTAATACAAGAATGGATAAGGTAATAGAAAATTTTCTTTTCATTTCATTAGTGAAGTGTACATTACAAAGCTCTGAAGGCTCAAAATAGAAAAATGACAAGAAAAGAAAAAGAATACATGGAAGGACGAAAGGTAAACAGGAGCTTTAAGGAAGCTCGGCTTCTTCTGACTTCGAGCTCTCGATTCCAATTGTTATTAGAGACTGCTTCAAGTTTTTGACTTCTTCTTCTAGTTTCATCTTTCTTAGCAGTATCTCCCGGTACATCTGGTGGAACCGCCGGCTTTCGTCCTCCGACTCCCGAAGCCTCTTCCTCAGGACCTCAGACTCCATCTCGACATCCTTGACCGCCTACTGCTCGTGGGCCAGCTGAATCTTTAGCCACTGCAGTTCGGCCTTCTCCTGCCCAAGGGCTATAGATAGTTCTTCCGTGGTCCCCCTCAAGGAGCGGAGCTCGTCGGAGTCTTGTGCAGAGGCAGGCTGGACTCTCTCAGACAACTACCTCTAAAGGCGGCAACTTCGTCGGTCGCTGTCTTGAGCTTCCTTCGGTAGTCCTCTACTTGCCCGCACCAGCCGACCCGGTAGGCGTTGTAGTTCGCCTCAGCATCCTGCAGCTGCTTTTGAAGGTCGAAAATTTTTTTCGACCAGTCTCGATCGCATTCGGCCTGAGTTGCGAGCCAAGACGAGCTCCCTTCCAACTGACCAATCTTCTCCCGTGCAGCCGCCAGCTTAACTTCAAGAGAGCTGATCTTGGAAGCTTGAGTCCAAGATCGGTCGCTGGTGCATTTTCGGAGTTCCTCAAGCTCCGCCATGAAGTCGGCCTTCCTCCGGGTGTATTCCATGAAACCCTTTTTGTGGAGGTCCCGAAAGCGAGTAGCCTTCGCAGTGACTTCTGAATGGCTCTTCCTCAGTCGGTGAAGCTCATCATCTAGCTTCTTGGATTTCTCCATCAAGCGACAAACTTTCTTTCTGAGGTCCCAGATCATCGACTTCAGAGGAATCCCCTGTGGTAGGAAAAGAGCTTCGACAGGACACTGTCGTTGAGAGACAAGAGCTCCACAACTTAAATTAGTGCAAGAAAACAAAAGAGAAGGAAAAGAGTGTAGAAGAAGAAAAAGAAGCTCTCTGTAAAGAAGAATATGATTTCATTGATTAAATAATTTTTAAGTACAAGAGAATAAAGAAAAGTCACCACAAAGAAAAAATATAAAATTAGAGATTTTGGACCTCTGGGACAAAAGTGGAGGAGCTTGGCACCCCCGGAAGGTCGGTCACGGTAGTCGCCCAGTCGAGGAGGTCCCGGCTGGAGGAGGATCGGCAGCGGCTTCAGAAGGTCTGGCTTCATCGTCGGACGCCTCATCCAAGAAGCTGAGGTCCAGTTTGAAAAATTTTTCAGCAACCTTCTCTTGGCAGAGCTCGAAACCCTTAATGAAGGCATCCTGGCTGAACTGGACCTGCAGATCCTCCATCTCGAAGGAGGCCTTGAACTCCTCCACCGCTCGGACCCCTACCTCCGAGACTAGAGACTGGATCTACGCCTTCAGCTCGGAGACCTGTGCCTTCAGTTCGGAGACCTCAGCCTCTGCCTTCTTCCTTTCCTCCCCCAAGGCGGCCCTCAGATAGGACGAGGTTTGTCCCTCCTTCTGCAGCACCTCCTGGAGACTTGTAACCTTGACGATCTTCTCCTGGAGATGGGTGGCCTCAGCTAGACGACCTTCCTCCACCTGGGCTGCCTCCCTCTTGACGTTCTTCATTGCCTCGACATTGGCAATGAGCTGGTGTCCCATCTACAGGAGCGGCCGGGGAGTCAATATAAAAGCTAAGGAGTAAACTAAGTAAAGAAGCAAGAAGAAGAAAAAGTGAATTGACCTACCTCGAGAAAGGACCCCAGGGAGTCCCAGACCCGTTGCTCAGGATCAGCAAGGACGATCCTGTGGATGACCTCGGGCAGAATGCACCCTTCGACCAGCCTCTTTTTTAAATCCCTATTGTTGAAGAAATTTTCTCCCAGATCTTTCTTAGAGCAGTCGGCCCCCTCGATGGCAGCCTTGCGGCTGTGGCTCTTGCGGGCCAGGGTCTTCTTCCTCCTCCTTTCGGCCCCCGGTGCCCCCTCGGGACGAGCCTCTGGAGCGGGAACCTCGGTCGGGGGGCTCCATGAAGAGGCTCGGGGGACTTCGGGCTCGACGTCAGAGGGGGTGTCGATGGCAACGGCCACCTGAGCAAGTTCGATCGAGCTCGTCTCTTCTATCCTAGCTCTCTTTGCTGACCTCGAAGTCGCGGTGCTTTTTCTCTTGTGGGTTTTAAGACCCTGGGCCAACCTCCGAGCCACACCTATGTCCATGTCTACAATAAAAGAAGATCGACATGGCTCAGAAATAGAATAAGAGAAAGGGGAAGCAGTAAAATATATATATATATAATAATGATAGTACCGGCAGGATCAAGAGGGCTCAAGCTGATGTTGAATAAGAGTTGTTCCTTCAGAAGGTCAGAAAGAAGGGGGGCTGGATAGGCCTTGAGCTTATTGGAGGCTTCGAGGTCGTCCCTTTCCAGGCTAGAAGCCCGACGGACGGAATCCCTCAAAGAGCCCCAGGGGATAATTCCAGCTCCAAGATCGAGCATCAGACGTAGAAGTACCTCTCCTTTCAGTTGTGGATAGAAGAGTGATAAACACTTAATTTAAGTATTTTAAATTAAAAAATTATATTTAATTTATCTTATTTATTAAGAATTTGATGTTTCTTTCTATGTTTTACAGGAAAGGTGATCGCCGATACAAAGAGTCTGATTCATAGATCAAAAAGACTCAAGTTTGAAGAAATTTGGACTTAAAATAAAATTAAAATAAAAGAAAGACGCATCCGGTATTATAGAAAATGAAGATACTATGCAAAGAATCCAAAAGGATATAGATGTCATTGTAAAGAAACAAAAGTTTCTTTTTAGTATGTGAAAAGGTTGGTTCACGTTGATTTTCCCTGGGCGCATGTTTCACATGAATTCAAAACAAAAGGAAGTGGCGCGCGTGAACGTCCGCGTGTGGACGCGGGCAGGACGCGGCGTGGATGCGGGCAGGACGCGCGGACGAGGGCGGACACGGCGAGGACGCGGGCACGGGTGCAGCATCACGCGGGTGTGGGCGTACGTCAAACAAATGCTTATTAAAGGAAAAAAATTAATATTTAAAAATATTTTGAAAGATTTGTATTTTTTTAGTCCCACATCGGAAAATCATGTAAAACTCCTCCCTCCTAACACCTATAAAAAGGTTTTTGTACTCCCATTAGAGGGGGAGCCCAAAAATTCTTCTAGAGCCTTGCATAGAGGAATAGAAAGGGACTACTTCATGAGCAGCTAGGCTAGCAGTCTCGGGAGTGGAGAAAAAATTTTGTAACAACACAGAGATGGTTTATTGTTCTAAACTTTCCTGTATTTCTTTATATGCGATAAAGATTATGCTTTTTATTTAAATTGTCATGAGTTCTTTATTTGCTCCCTTTCATATATTTTTATTTATGCTTTCTTGTTAGATTAATATAAAGAACAACTTTTACTTTTCGGAGACGCGCCGTGATCTACGGATACGGGGCATGCCGAGGAAAAAAGAGTTGTTTACCTAGTACTTTCCGAAGACGCACCGTGATCTATGGGTACGGAGCGTGCCGAGGAAAGACAGGTATTTTTTTTAAGATTAATCACATCTATTTAGTTAAAAAAGAGATACAACTCTGCTAGTGCAAATTAATTCAAAACTCCCGAGCTCTTTATTTTTTAATTACCTCAATTTTAAGATAATTTATTTTCTAAATCAAAAACAACGCTTCTTTCTTTTACCTTGCAATCTCAACTTAGCCCAAGGTCCCTGAGGATACGATCTCGACTCATCCTACCTACGTAGTGAGTAGAGTTATTTTTGGTGCTATCAACGACTACGCATCAAATTTTGGCGCCGTTGCCGGGGATCTTGGCACGGTTGAATAAAAAAAAATTGAAAATTTAAAAAAAAAAAAAAAAAAAAGAAGCCACTGACATTTCATAACACTTAACTAAAATAGCGTAACCTCAAATATAAAAATTTCTAACCTGATTGGACACCTTGTTTCCTTGCATTGCATCTCCATAATTAATCTTAAGGGCAATAACCCATTAACCAGATAAGGTGGGGATTTGATCACCCTTCCTTGGCCCACAAATCACTCCCTTACATTTGCATAACCTAGACCTTAATTTAAAATCAACTAGACGTCAGCCCTAGGAATTTCGAGCTCAATAGGATAAGAAAGCTCTAGAGTTGAACCGAGTGCGGATTGGTTAATTGCTCGGTGTCTAAGGCAAGTGGTTAAAGAAAATGATTTTCAATTGGTTCCGTTGACTGACCTGGCCAACTCAGTTGGTGTCTAAAGAAAGCAACGAGCAGGGAACCTCCCACATCTTACGCTTACCTGGCCGAGTCAGTTAGTCAGTCTTGAGCTTGGAGTGCTCAAAGGTGGTCTTGAAAGTTAGGAGCTGTCTAGATCTAAGTTAACCTTAGGATAGAGAGTTTATGATTGTTTAAGTTGATTGCAATTAACATCTAAACATTAATTAATTTCTCCCTTTTCATAGATTTAAGATTCTTAGGTTCTTCTCTTTAGATTTTCTTCATTCTTTTCTCACTTTATTATAAAAATATATATTATAAAAAAAAAAAAATTCTGTGTGTGCTCTACAGTATAATTGTAAGGTGTATGCTTGGCCGTAGATCGTTACGACCAGAAATCCAACCTTTTGATCCAGAAATAGAAAGAACCTTTAGAGCCAACAGACGTAAAAATATGGACCGAAATCAGGAGAATGATCCACCCAAGCAATTGAAGGAGTACTTTACTCCTTCCACATATACCTACTCTCCTTGTATTCAAGTGCCCCCTGTGGAGGCCACTCAATATGAAATTAAGTCGAGTATAATCCAAATGTTACCTTCATTTTATGGACTTAGTAATGAGGACCCTTATAAACATCTTGAAGAATTTCTTGAGATATGCTCAACTGTCAAAATTCACAACTTCTCCAATGATGCTCTTAGGTTAAAATTATTTCCTTTTTCACTTAAGGACAAAGCCAAATACTGGCTACATACTTTGGATTCCATGACTATATCAACCTGGGACCAGCTGCAAGGAGAGTTTCTCAAGAAATATTTTTCCATAGGAAAAACGAATCAAATAAGGAAAGCCATAACTAGTTTTTCCCAATTAGATGGAGAAATGTTTCATGAAACATGGGAAAGATTAAAGAACCTTATTAGAAAATATCCCCACCATGCTGTACCCAAGTGGCAGTTAATCCAATATTTTTATGATGGGCTCTCTGAAAGACATCGACAAATGGTCGATGCATCATGCGGTGGGACATTCATGCTGAAAAGTGAGGATGAGGCATGGCAACTGTTTGAAATTTTAAGTAAAAATTTATTACATCATATGTCTGCCTCTATTAGAGATAAACCCATGTTAAACCCAAAAAGAGATGGAATATATGAAGTAGGAAATGCCATAGATATCCATCAAAAGGTAGATGAACTGTCCCAAAAATTAGATCGTCTTCTAAATACCGGACAATCCCCGATTCCACCTAACCCAATCTAAGAAGTTTGTGCATTGTGTGCAAGTCCGAACCATTTTGTTAGTGAATGCTCAGCCGCACCTCAATTTCCTGAGTTTGTGCACGAGCAGGTTCAGCAAGCTCAAGTCCAACAAGCTCGCAGACCAGGAAACGATCCATATTCGAACACTTATAACCCCGGCTGAAGAAACCATCCAAATTTTTTCTGGAGACCACAACCAGTGGTTGGTCCTGCCACGCCTCGACCTCAATATCAAGACCCAACATATAGGCATGGACCATACCATCAATTTTAAAATGTTCCTCAACCATCTACTATTGGTCACAGCTCAGCTTTTGAGGAAAAAGTCCTGAAAGTACTAGAACGATTAGAAGTCAACACTCAGATCCTTAACTCCCACACACAATCCATTGCTAAGCTAGAGACCCAAATAGGTCAACTAGCGACTGCATTCAGTAGGAGGGAAGAAGGAAAATTACCTAGCCAATCCGAGAGCAACCCAAGAGGGCAATTTGTGATTGAGAGTTATAATACCCCAGAAGCTTTTTCTGAACATGTCAAATCAATCATGACTCTGAGAAGTGGGAAGGTCATTGAACACACTAGTAAAACCAATGAGACTGACCCTAAACCTCTAACTGAAGCCAAATCACCCAAAAATAAGGAGGACCTGAAAATAGAGAAGGAACCAACTGCACCGAAATTATCTTACTTGCCTAAAGCCCCATTTTCGGATGCCCTGAAAGCCCCTATTCCTGCAGATAAGAAGGGAGGAAAACTTGATGAGATGTTGGAATTGTTTAAGCAAGTCCAAATTAATCTTTCCTTTCTAGACGCAATCAAACAGGTCCCTGCTTATGCCAAATTTTTGAAGGATTTGTGCACCTAAAAATGTAAATCTAGATCACAAATCCCAAAAAAAATATGTCTCACTGAACAGGCTAGTTCTGTCTTCCAGCATGCCACTCCTTCGAAGCTTAAGGACCCAGGAGCCCCCATCATTTCCTGTGTTATAGGAGATTATCACATTGAAAAAGCTCTTCTGGATTTAGGGGCAAGTGTGAGTCTTTTACCTAGTTTGGTGTATGAACTTTTTGGATTCAAAGAACTGAAACCCACATCAGTCACATTATAGTTAGCCGACAGATCAATTAAGAAACCCCGTGGAATGCTTGAGGATGTCTTGGTTAAGGTAGATGAGTTTTACTTTCCAGTTGATTTTTTGGTTCTCGATATGGAATTAAGTGGCAACCCCAGACAAATTCCCATTATCTTAGGACGACCCTTCCTAGCTACGGCGAATGCATGCATCAATTGTAGGACAGGAGTCATGGACGTATCGTTTGGAAATAAGAAACTGAGACTGAATGTGTTTGGTGCTTCCCAAGGACCATCAATGGATAGTTGCTTCGAAGTAGATACACTAAAAGACATTATAGAAGATGCAACACCCACAATTCTAGCACCTGACCCCTTAGATACTTGCTTGGCTCACTTTGGAGTGTATGACTTTAAGGGATATATGAAAGAAGTTAACATATTATTGGATACACCACATGATAAAACCACTCCTCCATGGACAATCAAGTATGAGCCATTGCTCATCTTTTATTGGTTTTATTGCATATGACGTCTGGCTGAAGACGTAAAACTTAGCGCTTTTTGGGAGGCAACCCAAATTTCTTCTATTTTGTTTTAACTGATCATCATTTTTTTTAAAGAATAAAGGACCACTCTGTATGGAAGAGTCTGTTAATAAACTTGACGTCTGGCTGAAGACATAAAACTTAGCGCTTGTTGGGAGGCAACCCAACGATTTCATATATTTTTTTTTTACTTTACCACAGCTGCAGAAATTTAGAACAAGAGCCTATTAATCAATGAAGCTATCTTCAACTTTCGAAGCAAAATTATCTCAGGTGCACTCTCTCCTGTTATTTTCTTTGCTTTCCTACTCCATTGAGGACAATGTAGATTAAGTTGGGGGGGGGAAGGAAATTAATCAAATCCTCGAGTATGGTCAGAAATAATTAGTTTTGTGTATTCAAATTTTATTTTGATTAAGAGTTAATTAGGCATCCTAATAAATGAATGATTAATGGTCAAGATAATTTTAGAGATACTGAGGAATAAATTATTAAGAAAACCCAATGAATGGTAGGGTTTAAACTAGACCAAATTTTAGGAGTGATTCTACAACCCTCTTCTTACTGATCTCAATAAAGAATCTGCTTCATGAGAAATTGGGTGGAAAGATCGAGGTATGCAAAAATTCTTCTTAAAATTTACTTAAAAAAAAAAAAAAAAAACAACAACATTGGTTTCCTACTGAGTAACCGGGCCCTTTCGCCTGAGTAAGCGTTGTGGTTCGCATAAAAAGGTAGGCAATATTATATATTAAAAATATATATATATATATATATATATATATATTAAGGGGACTAAATTGCAAGAAGATAATAAACCTCCTTCCCATTAAGTTAGAGGATTTAAAGAGTAAAGTGGGAAGTTGGTGAAAGAAAAGCTCTGAAATTTCTTTAGTTAATACTCAACCACTAATTGGGTCAAATTGATAATCCAATGAAATATCTCTTTAATGATCTGACCAAGTATCATCTACCTTTTGGGATGCCTAACCTAATTTTTGATTCAAAATCGAGTTGGTACACAATGCTGATATATCTATTTTACTCGAGGACGAGCAAAATTCAAGTTGGGGGGTGTGATAAATACTTAATTTAAGTATTTTAAATTAAAAAATTATATTTAATTTATCTTATTTATTAAGAATTTGATGTTTCTTTCTATGTTTTACAGGAAAGGTGATCGCCGATACAAAGAGTCCGATTCATAGATCAAAAAGACTCAAGTTTGAAGAAATTTGGACTTAAAATAAAATTAAAATAAAAGAAAGACGCATCCGGTATTATAGAAAATGAAGATACTATGCAAGGAATCCAAAAGGATATAGATATCATTGTAAAGAAATAAAAGTTTCTTTTTGGTATGTGAAAAGGTTGGTTCACGTTGATTTTCCCTGGGCGCATGTTTCACATGAATTCAAAATAAAAGGAAGTGGCGCGCGTGAACGTCCGCGCGTGAACATCCGCGCGTGGACGCGGGCAGGATGCGACGTGGACGCGGGCAGGACGCGCGGACGAGGGCGGACACGGCGAGGACGCGGGCACGGGTGCAGCATCGCGCAGGTGTGGGCGCACGTCAAACAAATGCTTATTAAAGGAAAAAAATTAATATTTAGAAATATTTTGAAAGATTTGTATTTTTTTAGTCCCACATCGGAAAATCATGTAAAACTCCTCCCTCCTAACACCTATAAAAAGGTTTTTGTACTCCCATTAGAGGGGGAGCCCAAAAATTCTTCTAGAGCCTTGCATAGAGGAATAGAAAGGGACTACTTCATGAGCAGCTAGGCTAGCAGTCTCGGGAGTGGAGAAGAAATTTTGTAACAACACAGAGATGGTTTATTATTCTAAACTTTTCTGTATTTCTTTATATGCAATAAAGATTATGCTTTTTATTTAAATTATCATGAGTTCTTTATTTGCTCCCTTTCATATGCTTTTATTTATGCTTTCTTGTTAGATTAATATAAGGAATAACTTTTACTTTTTGGAGACGCGCCGTGATCTACGGATACGGGGCGTGCCGAGGAAAAAAGAGTTGTTTACCTAGTACTTTCCGGAGACGCACCGTGATCTACGGGTACAGAGCGTGCCGAGGAAAGACAGATATTTTTCCTAAGATTAATCACATCTATTTAGTTAAAAAAGAGATACAACTCTACTAGTGCAAATTAATTCAAAACTCCCGAGCTCTTTATTTTTTGATTACCTCAATTTTAAGATAATTTATTTTCTAAATCAAAAATAACGCTTCTTTCTTTTACCTTGCAATCTCAACTTAGCCCAAGGTCCCTGAGGATACGATCTCGACTCATCCTACCTACGTAGTGAGTAGAGTTATTTTTGGTGCTATCAACGACTACGCATCAAAGAGGGGGCACCTTTCAGTAACCCCTTTCTATCGAACTGAGGGGAGAAGTACCATCAGTCCTTTGTCGAGTGATGACGCTTGAAGGTGTAGAAATTTCTAAACAAAGAAAGCATCGACCGAACTTCAGCTAAACTACAAAGAGAAAAAAATTCTATTAGAAACCTAAAGAAGTTCAGCACAACAGAAACTAAGAAAATGTTTAAGAAGCGAAAGAGAGCAATAACAAAAGGGGGAAGCAGAAGTCGAAGCCCGACGTGGAAAGCTTCTTGGTATAGACAGAAGCAGCCGGGGGGAGGAGCGCTAGCCCAGCCAGTCAGCCCGAGAAGCTCCAGCTCATACTTCGGAGGAACTCCGTATTGAATCCTAATCAGTAAGAGTTCCTCCAGAGTCAGAGAACTGGGGATGGTGTCTGGTACAAAGACCAGATGAGGTTCTTCTATAGAGATAAGGTTTTGGGGAGCTGGGACGGACGAACTCCTAGAACTGTTAAAGGAGAAAGTGCTAGAGGACATTTTGAATCCAACAAAAACCCTAAAAATCTTGAAAAAATTGGAAAAAATAAGAAACGAAAAGTTCGTGGAGAACTGAACAGATGGAATGTGACAGAAGAAAAATGAAAGAAGAACAACAAGAGAAAAAACAAAGAGAGGAGTTCTGGAACTAACCTAGGCTGGTCCGAAAGATGCAGAGATGCAGAGATGGGGACGACTCGAAAAACACCTAAGGCCGAAAAGGACATCGAGGAAGGATGGAGCTCTCAGGAAGAAGAAGGGCATCAACAGGACTCTCAGGCAAAGTAAAATCCCTGAAGGAGGGGAGCGGGTTTAAATAGGCAACAGGACCCGACACAGTAATGATTGCGGATCTCCTCTGGTCGACCTACACTCACCGCGTGTCCCACTCACCATGGCAGGTGGCCGAAAATGGCTGACAGCTGATAAAATCATTATTGTGCCGTACCTAGAGCAACGCTCTAGTGAGAATTTCGAAAAAATCTTTTCGGATCGCCTCGATTTGAAAAGGCTCCGGCACCAGCGCGCCAAACACCAAAATATCTGGAAACCACCGAGTGCGAAAATCAAGGAAGGTAACTTCGGTTGTGAAAATTTTTCTGTACTACCTTCATTCGAAACCTGAACTTGGAACTAGGGGGACTGGTGTTGGGTATAAAATACCCCCAGTCGAAGTTTGTAAAAGGCCGACCCTTCCGGGGCTTTTTCGACTTTCGACCTTGTGTGGCATCTTTCTGAACTCCCTCGATCGTCCGAGCTTCTCTAATGGCATCCGGGCTTCTCCAATCATGAGCTTCTCCACTCATCTACCGGATTGCTCCAAACACCCTCCGAACTCCTTTATCAGCTGATTTTCTACAGTGATCGACTATTCTCCGAATCTCTTTTAGACTTCTTCCAGCCACGATCAACTCTACTCCGGACTTCATCAATGGCCGAGCTTTCCCAACAGCAGGACTTCTATAGTAACCAAACTTCATTCGAGTTTCTATGACGGTCGACCGCCTTCTGGATTTCATCCGAGCTCCTGTGAGAGCCAGACCTCTACCCCGAATTTTTATTGTAGGTGGACTTCATCCGAACTCCTACCAGGGCTGAGCTCCATCCGAACTTCTACAGTGGGTGAATCACAGACGAGCTTCTATGATGAACAGCCTCCACCAATAGGATCTCTACTCCGAACTTCTACTGTGAGTGGTCTACTCCGAATCTCTACTGTAAGCGAATTCCATCTGAGCTTCTACTGTAAATGAATTCCTTCCAAACTCTTGTTACAGGCGGACTTCAGCCGAGCTTCTTCAATAAGTAATCCCCATATGGACTTCAACAACACCAACCGGACTGCCACAGGACCCTTCAGACTCCTTCAGCGGACGAACCTCCCCAACGCCATCCGAAGTCTACTGCCGGTCGACCCTTTGTCGGATTCATCATGAAACCGGACTTCTCCAACAGAAAGTCCCCGTCCGAGCTTCTACAGCAGATGGTTCCTGTTTGCAGCATCAGCGCTCTAGGTACCCGACGATAGTAGACCCGTCAGCAACCTCGAAAACATTCGAGCTTCTCCTGGATTGATGAGATAGAGAGCCATTTCGCTCCATCAGACATCCTAGCCGAGCTTCAGCCAACCGATCCGAACTCTCTGGCAAGTCACGACAATGGCCACTACCCTACTCCACACTCTGTAACGGATTCCGCGTGACTCTACCACTCCCTAGCAAGTCGCGACAACGGACAGCACTCCACTCTCCATAACAAACTCCACGTGGCCCTGATCGGCCCCTGACGCCACTACTCTCCGTAACAAACACCACGTGGTCCTGAACGGCCCACTACCAGGTGGTTACAGACGTTGCTGTCAATCAGTTATGCTCTCCGTCTATAAAAAGGGACCCTCAAATACGTTCTTTTCTAAGCTCAAAACTCTATCTCGAAACTCTGCTAAAATTTCCATTCGAGTACTCCATTTCTATTGAGGCAGAGTACTGACTTGAACATCGGAGGGTCTTGCCGGAGCACCTCCAACTCTGGTTTAGACTTTTCTTGCAGGTCCCAACGACGGATGCGACCCCTCGACTCCACCTTCTCTGACGTCGGCGGAATTCTTCACCAACAAAATGTTTTGATACTTTTTCAATTAAATTTTTAGTCTCCAATTGGATATATGAAAATAAGTCCTCCTGCTTAAATACAAATCCCATCATATGAAACCCGAATCGGACTTTGGGAGAGGTGGGTGGTGACCACACATGTGCGCATGTGCATGGCTCAATGTAGCTAAGCCATGCACCTAGCAAGGTAGGGGCGAGTGTATCAGGATGTATACCATTTTGTAAATACCTCCATTTGAAATATTACAACACCCAAAGAGATAGCTATTTCCAAAATATCATGTATTTTTGGAACCATCTCATCATCTCGATCATCCAAATAGAGTCTATAAATAGACTTTGGACCAAGCATCCTGAGATATGTTTGAATGCATCACATCCACTTCCTCTGATACTCTTATCTTTCATAACATATTGCTTCTATGATCGAGATGCTACTACCATTATTTTTTTTTATCTAAATTTTTTTCACTTTCTTCTTCTTTTTCTTGGTAACTGAAAGAATCATCGAGTCAAACCTCTTAATGATTATACTTTTTAGAGAAAAATTGGACTAAACCATGTTATTGTACTATGAGGATGAGATTGTCATAGACCTATATATATATTCTTAGAGCAGTATTCTCACACATATCAATCCAGACAAGCTTTCAATCAATCGATTCTCATGGTTTTGTGATGTAAAGTTTTTAATTCATTTTATCATTTCGAAGCAAAATAACAATTTGTTGGCTATTTTCCACCAACAATCTAAGAATGTGATTTTGATAAAACCAGAAATTACTATTGGTTGCTTATTAAATTTAATTTTATAGCTTAGAATTAAATTTGCTTTGATTTCATAAAATTAGAAAACTTTAACTCTTATCATTTAGAGGTTGTTTTCTTTGCAAAAATCAATCTTTCAAAAAATTTATACTGATCTGAAAATAGTGAAAGCCAGATTTTCCATATCTATAAATCTGCCAAAAATTTTTTATAGATTTAAAATCTATGTATAACTTTTCTGCATCTTTAAAGTCTGCAGAGAAATTTTCTATAACTTTAAAAATATGTACAAAAATTTATTGCTTCTTTAAAATCTATGTACAAGTTTTATATATCTTTAATATTGTGCAAAAAATATTATTATTTTCAAAACCATGCAGAATTCAAAGTTATTTTATTTGTCATTTTTCTTAGTACTATCATATAATTTTATTACTATTATTACTTTGTATTGCATTTATTTCAAAACCTAGCATTATATTATTGAAAATCATTCATTATCATTCAAACATATTAGGCTAAACCTTTATATTTGTAGAACAAATTGAAATATAGAAACTTCATAATTGGCTTCTTTTGATGATCATAATGCAATTAAACTAAGATATTTAATGAATCTTTCTTCTAGCAAAACTGAGTAGAATATTAGCCCATCACTTTAGGTTTGATATTTGCCATAGAACCCCTTGATTCTGAACATCTCTTGGATCTACTTCTCAACCTTTATTTTTTCCCAGTCCTCAAGATTATAGATCTTCTGGCTCATATACAAAACCTCTTGAAAAAATGGATTTCTATTGCTGCTATAAGATCCTTAGTGCTCTTTCTATTTTTTTATATGATGTGTACCTTCTTATTAAGTCAATTAAGAAATTTCTAGATGCTCTTGAAATGAAATATGAAATGGATGATGTCAATCTTGATTGATTCATTATATCCAAATTTCATAAATATGTCATGATGGAATCCAATCCTTTAGTATCTAAATTTATAAATTTCAAGATTTTCTTAAAAAGGCTAAACTAGCTGATTGCAAATTCTTTAAAAGATATAAAATTCAAGCATTAGTTGATTCTCTCCTTCCCTCCTGAGTGAGCTTTTCTTGTGAGTTGAGTCACAAGCAAGATGACTTAATCCTATCAGCTAAAACGATCCCAATTAGAAGCCAAAAAAGAAGAAGACCTTTTACTTCATGTGCAGAGGGACCAATCATTTGGAGAAGAATTGCTATCATAAGAAGATCGATCATAGAAGAGCGGAGCACCTAAATCACAAGCGAACATGATTGAAGATCAAGCCCAACCTTCATTCAAGTTAGAAAATGAAAACCTTTAGTATTCTTTATCCATTCTTCTTGTGATTGGTGGCTTGACTCTAGAGCTAATGTGCATATTTTTTTCGATCACCCCTAAGTCTCCAACTTTTAGGAATCAAGTAAAGGACGTAGTGCTTGGGAATTACTCTATAATATAAGTTTTGGAAAAAAATCAATTGGATCTACAAATAACATCGAAAAAAAATCTAATCTTTCATGAAGTGTTGTATGTTGCCAACATTAGAAGAAATCGAGTTTGTGAAACTCTTCTTGTATCTAGAGGCTATTACATTGTGTTACAATCTAATAAATTTATAATCACTCATAATAATGAGCTTGTTGGAAAAGACTTTGTATATTAGGATATATTCAAATTAAGTGTATTTCCTAAAGAATCTAGTAAAATTTGTTCACTCATTTTCAACCTTGAATCTTCTAATATTTGGCATGATCAGCTTGGTTATAAAAATTTTCATCAAATCCATCACATGTCTAACTTAAACTTAATTTCTAAAATTTATTTTGATAAAAAGATACAAATGTGAAATTTGTCTTAAACTAAAAGTACTCGAAAACCTTTCAAATTAGTTCATAGAAACTCTAATATTCTTGATCATGTTCCTATGATGTGTGCAACTCTATCAAATTGCCAACTTGGGGCAAAAATTATTACCTTGTAATATTCACTAATTATTTATCTCGATATTGTATACATTCTAATAAGATCTAAAAGTAAATTCTTAAATAGATTTAAAATCTTTAAGGCTAAAATTGAAATCTAGACTGAAAAAATTCTTGAAAGATTTAGATTTGATCGAGATAGAGAATATACCTCAAATGAAATATCCTTATTTTGTCAAGAGCACAGGATCATTTATGAGGTAACTTCTTACTCTACAAGTCCAATGGTGTAGTAGAATTGAAAAACTGTATGCTAATGATATTGTTAGCTCAATGTTAATCAATTCATGTGCACCCAAAAGCTTGTGGGGGAAGCTCTTTTAGTAGGATATTACACTCAAAATAGAACACCTTTAAGGATGGCAATAAGATATCTTTGAAACTCTGGGAATGTAGAACTCCTAGTTTAGATTACCTCAAAGTATGGGAGTTCCTAACTAAGCTAGGTATACATGAATCTAAGTAAAGAAAATTGGCCTTAAAACCTATGCAGTCTTGTAGTGTATTCCTTAGATAGTAGCACCTATAAATCCTAGTAATAAATTTGTAATAAATGACATCTCTAATAATACTCTCACTAAGGTTAGAGATGCTACTTGTTTTGAAAATATTTTTCTTTTACAGATCAAGTCCCAAATCCAATTTAATTTGATTTATCCTCCAACTGTAGCCCTTGTGAATTAGAAGTTTCTTATGATTTGAGAAAGAGGAAGAGGTTTAACCCTGATCATTGACCTTCTAAATCTAAAAGAAGCACAAGGACAAGAAATAAATGGACCTTGGTAAAGGATTTTTTACCTTTCTGGTTGAAGCTGAACCTTCCACTTTTATAAAGGCAATGTCTAACATGTCATAAATTTTCTCCACTCAAATCCAACTTCCAAATTTTGAATTCAAACTATTATTGTAATCCTTTTCTTTTTCTTCTACCTTTACTCAATTCAAATTCAAATTCAAATTTTGAATTTTAATTACTGCTAAAATATTCTTCTTATTTTTCTCCTATAATCACTCAGGTATATTCTATATATATTCAATACATAAACAAATCTAAACCAATCAAGTGGGATATTAACCATCATATTGCATCTCTTTTATGGTATCAGAGTATAACTTAGCATCACTGTCTTCTTTGTACAAACTTAGCCCTTCTTCTCATTCAAATATTTCTATCCTAATAATATCGACAACATCACATTCTTTATTCCAACTATAATCCTCTCTTGCTACGTACCTCCCTTGTCATCTTCAATATCCCAAATCTAATCTCAATCGAGCTTGATGGTAACAACTATCTCCCTTGGAAGTCTCTCTTTGAACCAATTCCATGGGGATATAGGCTTATATCTTTCATTGACGGCTTATTTTCACTATTTTTCCCAACACATCTTATCTATGCTTTATGATACGAATGTCATCAGATGCTTCTTCATTGGATCAATACTATACTATCAGAATCGACTCTTTTTTATATAGTTGGAGTCATATTAGTCAAGCAAGCTTGCGAGCTCTCTCTTATCACTTTGGCTTCCTTGCTTCTCAATTCATAACTATGAAATGGTAGCTTCATCATATTAAAAAATGGAACATCCTCTATGCAATATTATTTTCAGTAATCTAAAGTTCTTATTGATGAGCAAGCTACATATGGATCACCAAGAAGTGGCAGTGATTTACTTATCTACATCCTGAGTAGACTTCCTTCATCTTATCACTAATTCTCTTCTTAAATTTGGATTCATGCATGCACCTATCCTCATTCTCTTGAAGAACTCTATACTTTATTAATCTATAAAAAAATTAGTCTCATACAGAGGCCTCCATGCAATCTATTACTATATTTACTACCTCATAACTTGCTAAAACATTTAATTCAAACCATAGTTCTACTCACCATGAAAATAATCAGCATAATAACAATGGCCAATGCCTCAATCCTTTAAGTGATGGCATCCTCCCCTCTCTTAATGAGAATTTTCATTTTCTTTTCAAAGCTCTTCATAGTCTACTTATCAAACTTGCCAAATCTATAACAAGGTTAGATATATTGTCATCGACTGCTGTCATTGAACGACATATGCATATCAAGATTGTCATCCGATCCAAAGAAACTTGTAGCTATGGCTACTATTCCTCACTCACTGATGACAATGCTTTGTATTCTGTGTTGGAAAATATATCCCAAAAGTTAATCGTTAAGCTGTTGACGGTTGAGCAACTAAGTATTGTAATTGATTTATTAATAAATAAAATATATTTTTGATATTTTCGTCATAAGTTTTCATCTTCTAATGAACTCCATTGTTGTGATGAAGTCCTTAGGACTATTTAGGTTCGAAAAAGAGAAGATTTATCGATTAGTCCTTAAAACTGTTCATGACCAAATGATAGGCTGTTAATAAGGACGACAGCTTTTATCGAGCATAGGTCACTGTAGGCCATATGGGTTGGTTGTCCTCTTAACCAAGGAGTGTGGAGATACTGGTATGGCATACAGGTGAGATGTAAGGGTACATCATCATTGAACGTGATCAATTTCAGAGCATTCTGCTATCAAAAATGTCTCTGATGGGATGTAGGTATAAGTGTCCCTTAGACCTGAGATCGCCTCAGTGACTTACAAGCAACTCACTGTGCTTTGGTACGGGATTAACTGAATTTTTAATTCAGTGATGGAAGGCTTCTGGGCACAGTCAAGTACTTACAAAGTCAGAGTATGATCGAGATGGGATTGACCACTCTAAGAGTTGGAGAAAAATGAGTCACTGTATTTCAATTTAGTAAAATCTTGGCCAGGGTAATCCATCAGATGAATTTGATATTTTGAAATACAATGTGGACAACTTGATCAGAGTTGACAGTTGAACTCTGAGGTGTCTTATGAGTATTTTGGTCAAGAAAATAAATTATATGGAAACTATATCCGCATGAGTTCTAAGGATGTTGTTCTACACATTCGACCTATCCGACCATCGGGTACCATTGCTAGATGGTCACTTCGATTGGTATAAAAATTTATTCCTATGCTATCAGTTTAGGTTCGTACCTATGAGGTTACATTAGAGTTCATGATCCGATCGGATGGTTGATCAACGACTAAGAATCATTCTAGGGTTAAACGATCAATACGATTGATATTTAACCTAGTGCAAGTATTGCAGGAGGATCGATTAGCAATTCAATTACTAATTAACTTAATTTGATTAAGCCAATAGATTGAGATTAAGTATAATTAAATATAATTTAATTAGATTTAGTTTGGACTTGATTGGATCAAGTCTAATTGATTTATTGGATAAGCCAAGTGTAAAAAAAAAACGAGTCCTAGTTCAATCAGGACTTAGGTCAACCTAATTTCTAATTTGATTAAAAAATTAAATCAGATTTAAATCTAATTTAATCTGATTAAATTAGGTTCTTAATTGGATTAAGACCTATTTTAATTAGGTTGATTTAATTTAAGTTTGATTTGGTTTAAAAAATCAAATTGAAATAAGACATAGATTGAATCCTAGTAAGACTAGGATTCCACATTGCACCAATTTACCCCCACGCCCACTCTCTCTTTTCCTATGCCAATTCCCTCTTATTTTGTGCGACAAAACTTCTCTCCCAGATCTTCACATATGTCCAAAATTTTTCTCTCTTTCTCTCTTACATGGAAAGTGGTTGTGGATCAAGTCAAAGTAGGAATTAGTTTGGATTTCAAATTCTATGAGATAGAGTTTTAGGAAACCAAAACTCTTTCCTTATGGTACTAATTTTACCCAAATTTTTCTTGTGATTTTTGTGGCTTTTATGGCACATAATATGCACCCTTTTCTAGTGGTCCACGCACAAAAAGAAAGAGGGGGCACCCAAGAGTTGGGTGCCCCTTATCTTGCCATGTTTGGATAAATCTTGACTAGGTATTTGACCTAGACAAGGACTCTATCATATCTCTTTATATAAAATAAATTTTTTCATAAAATTTTTTTAAAAAATAGAAAAAAGAAAGACCTTTGGGGTGTGCAAAAATCAAAGAGAAAGAAGGTTGGGGTGTGGAGATACAATAAACACAAGACTAGGTGTCTAGATGAGAGCAAAGAGAAGAAGAAGAGGGTCTTCTTCTAGGGTTGCTGTGTTCACCTCTTTCCTTCCTCCATCATGAGTTTTCTGAGAGTGTCACAGATCTAAAACTCCTTCTCCTACTTTTCATCTTTAGAAGAGTCCAAATCAAGAAGGAGGTACCTGATCAACCATCGAAGAAGGATCAGCGCAGTACTAGCATACTGTGCTGATTTTCTGGTGCAGGACTTCTGATCGAAATTCGTGGGCTCGTGTGAATGACTCCTAGAGGGCGGACATATGTGCAGCTCACAACATCATCCTCAAGCCTAAATTAGCAAGGTTAGAACATCTAACTTGCAAGGTAATAGATTTGATCTATTATTTATTACATACATTAGATGTAGCATAGAAACATGTTGATATGATCAACATGTAGTTCATTCTCTATATGTTTTAATTTTTAATTTAATATCATGTAATAATCATATAATAAGATCTTAGATCTAGAGATTTTCTAATTTTATAAAATAAAATTTGATTTCTTTTAGTTTTCTGCTGCATGATCTTGAAAAAGTTTCAAGATCTAATCCTGAAATCCTAAATATGGTTCCTTCAATTGGTATCAGAGCCAGGTTATTTATTACATGATTATTTATACATGCTTAGATTATTTTTTAAATTAAATCTAATTTATAATCTGATTATTAAATTTAAAATTAAAATTTTTAGATCAATCACGAACTGCAAGGTTGTCCTGCTGTAAGGTTTACACCTTACAGTGCAAAGATTGTCTTAGTTCATGTAGATCTATCTTTAATCATAAATTTGTTAGATATGATCTAGATTAAATTTATGATTTATTAGATTTAAAAAATATTTAAATCTAAAATAAAATCTCTTTGTTAATATAACCTGTGCAAAAAATTATCATATTTTTATCTAAAAAATTTGTACAGTTTAAAGTTAAAATTATTTCAATTATATGAACTTATTTAGATTAGATCTAAAGTAGTTTCATATTTATTTTATTTGTATCTTGATTATGAATCAAACATGCAACTTAGTTGGTAGAACCATGTTGTAAAATTATTTTATAAATATAAAAATTATTTTTAAATAGCCGAACCCCAACCCTCAGTCCAAAACTTAATTGAGAATTAAGAAGTTGTTTTGATTAGATTTTAGGATTGTGAATTGAAGAACCTAAGACACAAACCATAACACATTGGGTTAATGGGTTAGTGGGAATTAGGTCCATTAATTGGGTTAGACCTAAGGTTGATTAAAGATGGACTTAATTAGAGAATTGACTAAATCTAATCAATTGTTGTCTTAGATTAGGTCAAGGATTCTCTAGATCAATTACAATAGTTGTAGTTGGTCAAGTCTATGTCTTTAACGAGAACCAAATGAACTTGATTCTTGGCTAAGCAGTCTAGCACGAACTATTAGGTTGATCCAATTGAAACTAATTAAACCAGTTGGTGTCTAAGGTAAACCAGACCGATGGTTTTTAATTGGAAGCCCGCTTATCTGGCCATTTTTTATGGTGTCTAAGGCAAGCTTTGGCACACCCTCCCACCGATCGAATTACCTGGCCTTTTGGTGAAATTATATTTTGATTGGATCACTTGACTATTCGAGCTGACCTATGTCAGCTAGGTAAATCAGTGTGACTAATTTAGGTGCTCCTAGATTAGCCCTTTTAATGATCCCCCTTAAGCTGACTTGGTGAAGCCAGTGGGAGGATCATGAAGGAGGAAAATCATTTTTCCTCATGGGATCTTCCAGATTTCATCAAATCTGGGATGGAATAATTTAAAAAAAAATTATCCTACATATTTTAGATCTAATTTTTTAGATCTAATTTTATTATCTGATATTTAAAATCTAAAATTAAATTTAAAACTATAATAAAAGAAGAAATACCTCAAGAGTAATCTGATTATCCTGTAGATGATCTCTGCACAGCTCGAGATTCTGATGTAGCCACACAAGCGCCTGACCTCTACCGGTATCCATTCAGGTAGGATCTGAAACATCTTCTCCTCATGAATCTATGATCCAAAAATTAGATCTTTATCTGATTTAAAAGTGTTTCAGAACTCCTTCTGAAGTTGGAGCAGCAGCCTGTCGAAGATGTCCTGCAGCTTTCTGTTCCAGGCGTCACCACGCCTTAGATCTCTGCCAGATGGATGTCCAACTTTTTGGACATGAAGAGGGGAGGAAGGAGAGTAGGGAGGACATAGAGAAGAGGATAGGGGATAGTAGCTATTGGATTTTGTGCATAAAATAATTTCATCCACGAAACCCTATGCGCAGCAGGATTTATATAGACCCTGTATGCTGCGCAGTGCCACATCATTCAACCAATCAAAAAATTTTAATAAATTTTGAAAAAATTCTAATTGGTGGAGTGATATCATCTGATCACATCAGATAAGAACCCCTATCTTCTCTCCTAAGTTGGCACCAACAATGGATAAGCTCAATCAAGGTGGTGCCAAAGAGTCCAAGTTTATCAGGACTCTTTGGTTCTTATCCATTTGGGGCACCCACTTAAATCCAATTGGGCTCATGCCATAATCTGATTATGGCATCCAATTCAATTAGATTTTAGCATGTGGACACTCCATAAAAATCCTCCAATGAGCCCTCTTCAGTTTAAGACCCATATGTCAACTTTTGACAGATGTCCTAAAATGAAATTGGCAGGTGCTTTTAATTAGCAGGTGTTGTCTTAAATTCATCTCATGAATTAAGACAAGCCTTTTCTGAGCTGGACAAGCTTCATTTAGACTGAGAGAAATCTTCTTAAGATTTTTTGAATGAGTCAAATCATATTTGGCTCAGTAGAGACAGAAAAGATTACACAAAGAGAAAGTTAGGCTCAATCGTGTGCTAGCACGATTTCCTTGAACCTAATTGGATCTTATCCAAATCAATTGGGTTAGCCCAATTGATGACATCCAGACCCTAACCCTTATTTGTGTGATCCAGTTAGGTTCAATTCTATATGGTAATGAGACATGTCATGATCTCATCATCGACATCATCGAAACTCCTTTCGATGGACCAGAACTCTTCTGATTCAGACAATTAGAATGATCGATCATCAATATCATTCTAATTGCTCCCAAAATCCACCAGCGATATCTAGCAGTATATGGTGGTAACCCATCAGAACTGAAGATGAACCTCTCAGTGCAGCTACCTGTGTGATTGAGTTCCTCTATCATGAGTTCCGACTGAATTAGGGTTAAGGTGAACTCGTCAAACCCAACATCAGTCATATGAGTTAATCGATCGATCCGAGTCCGATGTGAGACCCCAATAGAAAACTCTTTTCCATTATTTCACTCTGCCATGGCCATGGGCTTAAGGACTCAATCTTTCGATCATCATAGGACTACTCCTCTCATCTACCGAGGTTGATAGATCCCATCTTGGTGCGACCTAGTTCCTACAATGAATATGCTACAGCTAACATACACCTCAGGATTTCGAATGGCTAGAAGATCGAGTTATGGTGTAGTCAAACTATAACACACTCAAGGTGAACTGTCGATGCACCTCAGGTCAAAGAACTAGACACACAACTGCAGCATCGAGCTAGTCATCGACGAGAAGGTAGACTTCCTTATGATTGCTCGAAGTGGTCACGCTCAGTACTCTCATTCTAAATGAATACCTGTACTCTCACTTCGGTGTCTCCACATCGTAGACTCAAGACACATCTATCCTAAGGAAGCGATCGTACACCAACCTTTCGATCGATCACCATCCTTGTGATGATCCTATGGTCAGGAGCTGTTTATGAGTTAGTTATGTAAATTCATGCCTTAAAGTTTCAACACTTGAAAATATGAATTTACATTCCCACTAACTCAAAAGATGTATTACAAACACAATGTACACAATGTGATAGAAGAATAACTATTTTATTCATTTATAGTCAAAATTATAAATTTATCCTTAAATCTGTATAGAAATGTGTCAGTCGATCTGGCATCTAGGGCACACATCTAACAAACTCCCACTTGACCTAATGTCAATTGGCTACATATCTAGGTCCCATCTTCTCAAGATGGGCTTCGATCTTCTATTGGTCCAATGGCTTAGTCAGCGGGTCTGCCATATTATCTGTGGAGTTGACTCTCTTGACCTCGACATAACCATTTTCGAGGTAATCACGGATCAGATGGAATCGCCGCTCAATGTGCTTAGACTTCTGGTGAGACCTTGACTCCTTAGCTAGGGCTATGGCGCCATTATTGTCGCAGTAAAGAGGTATGGCATCTGATGACATCACTCCAAGCTCTGCGGTAAATTTTTTGTACCAGAATACCTCCTTCGCAGCTTTCGATGCGGCAATGTACTTTGCCTCCATGGTGGAATCAGCAATCACAGTCTGCTTGGAACTCTTCCAGCTAACTGCACCACCATTGCAAATGAACAAACTCTCAGATGTCGACTTTCGATCATCTATATCAGACATAAAATCTGAGTCTTTATATTCCTAAATCTGGAGTTCTCCATTCCCAAAGACTAGAAACATATCCTTAGTCCTTCTCAAGTACTTAAGGATACATTTCACAGAAGTCCAGTGCTCTTCGCCTGGATTCAACTGATATCTGCTTGTGATACTCACAGCATGGGCTATATCAGGTCGTGTACATAGCATGGCATACATGAGGCTCCCTATTGCCGAAGCATAAGGGATCTTGCTCATGCGTTCAATCTCCTCAGGTGTGCTAGGGCACATCTTCTTGGAGAGATGAATGCCATGTCTAAAAGGTAATAAACCTCTTTTGGAGTTTTCCATGCTAAACTTTTTTAGCACCTCCTCTATGTACATCTTCTATGAAAGTCCGAGCATCCTATTTGGTCTATCTCTATAGACCTTAATACCTAGTATAAAGGATGCCTCTCCTAGATCTTTCATAGAGAACTCCTTAGACAACCATACTTTGACTGAGGTCAACATGGAAATGTCATTCCCAATTAGGAGGATGTCATCTACGTACAATACGAGGAAGACAACTGTGCTCCCACTGACCTTTTGAACACACATGGTTCCTCCTCATTCTTGATGAAATCAAACATTTTGATGACATTATTGAAATGAGTATTCCAACTCTGAGATGCTTGCTTAAGTCCATAAATGACCTTTGCAGCTTGCAGATCTTGTGATCATCATCACTGAATGTGAAACCAAGCGACTGTTCTATATAGATATCTTCCTCAAGATGTCCATTTAAGAACGTCGTTTTCACGTCCATCTGCCATATTTCATAATCGAAATAGGCTGCAACAGCTAGCAATATGCGGATAGATTTTAGCATGGCTACGGGCGAAAAGGTATCCTGATAGTCAATGCCTTCACGCTGACTATAACCTTTTGCTACGAGCCTAGCCTTGAATGTCTCCACATTCCCATCTGCACCTATCTTTCTCTTGAAGATCCATTTACACCCAATAGGTACAATACCTTTAAGTGGATCTACCAAGGTCTAGACTTGATTTGAGTGTATCGAGTCAATTTCTGATCTCATTGCCTCTAACCATTTCTCAGAGTCGATATCTAATATCGCCTCGTCATAAGTCTTGGGATCATCACCATTAACCCTATTTTTCATGAGGAACATTTCCTCTACTTCCTCTTGTATGGTACCTAAGTACCTTTCAAGAGGATGGGAAAACCTAGTCGATCTACGAGGTGGAAGAGGTTGTGTTAGGACTGGTTCTGATTGATTAGGTTCCTCAGGTTCTTTAGCTCATTGCTCTTGGGAGACATTCTTCTTGAGCTTAATTATTCTTCCGATGCCACCATCTTGAATATACTATTTTTCAAGAAAAATAGCATTTCGACTCACAATCACATTATGATCTTCCAGAATATAAAAATAGTATCCTAATGTCTCTTGAGGATATCCTATGAATCGAGCTTTAAAATATCTGAACTCTAACTTATCCGTCTGCTGTCTCTTGACATGAGCTGGACAACCCCAAATTATGAGATGATTCAAACTTGGCTTCTTACCATGCTATATCTCATATGGTGTGGTAGGAATGATTTTAGAAGAAAGCCTATTCAATACATAAATTGCTGTCATGAGATAATATCCCCAAAGAAGTTCAGGGAGGTCTGTGAAGCTCATCATGGAATGGACCATATCTAATAGGGTCTGATTTCTCCGTTTTGAAACCTCGTTGAGTTGAGGCGTTCCAGATGGAGTCCATTGAGATACTATGCCATTGTCCTTAAGATAGTCTAGGAACTTTCGACTAAGGTATTCACCTTCTCGATCTGATCGAAGAACCTTAATGAGCTTTTCTGTTTATTTTTCTACCTCATGTCTGAATTCTTTGAACCTTTCAAAAGCTTCAGACTTGTATTTCATTAGAAACACATATCCGTACCTAGATATATCATCTGTAAAGATAATAAAGTAGATGTAGTTGCCTCTAGCCGGCACATCAAATGGGCCGCACACATCCGTATGTACTAGGGCAAGTAGGTCTGTGGCCCTTTCTCCATGTCCCACAAAAGGAAGCTTAGTCATTTTGCCTTGAAGGCATGATTCATAAACTGGATATGACTCGAAAGTCAACGGACTCAATAGCTCGAATTTCTTCAATTTGTTAACCCTGTCTTTCGCTATATGACCTAGCCTTAGATGCCACAGATACCTATCATTTAGACTATCTCTAGGCCTTTTAATTACTATGGCATTCACATTTTGCTCAATATTAAATACAGATACATCAATATGTAGCTGATAGAGACCGTTAATAAGAAAATCATCTGCAACTTTATTATTTTCATAAAAAATATTACAATGGTCCTTATAAATGCTAATCACATAGCCTTCTTGTGCTAAACATGAAACAGAAATCAAATTTTTACTTGCTGCAGGCACATAATAATAGTCTCTAAGAAATAAATCTAATCCTAACGGTAATCGCAGAGGGTAGGTTTCCACGGCCACGGCAGCAACTCTTGCTCCATTCCCGATGCGTAGGATCATCTCTCCATCCCTCAGTCTCCTGCTCTCCTCAAGATCTTGCATAGAAGTGCACAAATGAGCACTAGAACCAGAGTCAAGCATCCAAATGGATGCAGAAGAAACCGTAAGATTAGATTCTAAAATGAGCATACCTTCAGAAGGACCATCCTTCTTATTCTTTAGGGTGGCCAGGTACTGAGGATAGTTTCGCTTCCTTTTCTTCCCATCCACCTTCTACTTCTTCGCAGACTTCTTTTTCTTTCCAAAAGACTTTCTCTTGGAAGAAGTTCGCTCCACAGTAAGAACTGAGCCTTTTGAACCCTTCATGGAAAGCTCAGCCGTAACCAGCATGTTTATTAACTCGGCCAAGGTACACTACATCTTATGCATATGAAAGTTCATGATGAACTGACCATATACATCGGACAAGGACTGAAGGATCATATCAATCTGAAAATTTCTGTCTAAGATGATACCGAGCTTCTCAAGCTCCTTAAGATCCTTGATCATTGTCAAACAATGATCTTGGACTGACTGCCCATCACGCATCTTGACCTTAAAAAGTCTTTGACAGACTTGATACTTGGCTGCGCGACTCTGTTCACTGAACAACTCTTATAGGTGAGCCAACATTTGATGGATAGTCAAAATATTCTCATGTTGGCACTGCAAGTCATCAGACATTGCACCCAACATGTAGTATCTTGCTTTGTTATCATCATCCATCCACTTTTTCAGAGATGCTCTCTGTTCAGCAGTCGGACGTGCTTGTATGGCAGGTGGGTCCTGGTCCAAGACATGAGTCAATTTTTTAGAACTCAGAATAATTCTGTAGTTTCTCAACCAGTCCTTGAAATTGGATCCAGTCAGTCTATGGGTGTCTAGAATTTTGGTCAGGGGGTTTGAGGCAGACATGTTTCCTGTAGAGAGTCAAAAGTTTCTAGTTAGATTTTATAATCAGACTCAACCAATTTATTTAGAATTTTTATTTTTAAATAAATTAGGCTCCCACTATTTTCTCAGATCCCTATACTCCCTTGGTAGAGATGTGAAAATCTCCGTGATCAATGATTTTTAGTGGGTGGTGCGGTCTCACCAACTGGCTCACCACCTCACCTAACAGTTATTGGTGATGGGTCAACCGATGAGTGGATAACTCTTGTCCAATGATTCTCTAATCATGGTGCACCCAAAACTTGGTCTCTAATTCATGAAGCTCACCGTGTCTGGGATATTGCTTCAATTCTTAGTTAAGTCACACCCACCATTTGCACAAACTAAATTCTTGATTGGGTCCCTCATCGTATCTAGAATATTGAGCCCAACCCATCCTCTAATCCGTAGCATCCAATGCCTAATGGACATGGTTGCATCTTTCCGGTGCAACTGGGCCACTGTAACCAGCCGAGAACAATCAACCCTGGGAAGGGCCCGCACATCCACAATGGTGGAAGACCTAGATTTAATATCTTTTAGGAAGATTTATTTAGGTCTCATTAAACTTGACTTGACATAGTTATAATAATTATGACTAACCTAGTGGCATGGGTTAGCTCGAATTGTTAGCCACCTCTAATCAGAACTGAGTCGACACATATGGCCAGGTAAGTGAGACCGGTGGGAGGGATATGTCATTAACTTGACAAGAACGCATTCGAGTTGAGTAGCTCCCAATTAAAAATCAGTCGGTCGCATCTGCCCAACTTACCTTAGACACCAAATTGTCGAACTAGAACTAATTGGGTTAGCCTACAATCCAGGCTCTAACCACTGAGCCAAATTAGGTCTTAACTTGATTGAGTCACATCTAAATGTGATTCGACCTTGACCCAGACTTAATCCTATTAGGCTGGTCAATTATTAGCTTTCATGATCCCACCTAACCAACTCTTGATTCGGTTTGATCAACTGCTAGACCTAATTGAGTTACCCAAGCCCGAACCCAATTTTATGAAAATGTCTTAGATCTAAAATTCTCAATTTTAGATCTAACTTAATTTCATAATCTTAATTCATTAATTTTGGGTTGATAAATAAAGCATGTAAAATAAATCTTAGGATTTCAAGATCTAGGGTTTTACAGAAAAGTAAGTTTTGATTTCTGATTAAGGATGAACGTGCGGCACCCCTATACATCATATGAACACCCCATTGAATGAGAAGAGATGGTCTTAAAACTCTACTTTATTCTTATGACCGGATGGCCATAAGGAACACCTTAATCAGAGATATAAATTTAACTACAAAACTAGTTAGATCTAAATTAATATATCACATATACAATTCAAGATCTAACTAATACATGCTTTGCATACATCTCATCTATGAAAAATCAATCTAATTAACATACTTTCAGATCTGATACATTACATGTAATATCTGAAAAATAGAATTTAAATTAAACTATTCAAAATAAAAACTATTCTAGACAAGTTACTAGAACAATTCTACAACTAGTCTAGGCATGCAACAGATCAATTTTATGAAATAATTAAATTTTTATTTTTTATTTTTTGATCTGATTATAATAATTATAACATCAAAAAAAATAGAGAATAAATTATATTTAATTTATATTTTAATCTCATTAAAATATAAAACTTAAGACTATTCATGGATTCAATTAATCCTAATCTAGTCATGCATCTTATGCATGTTAGATCTTCTTAGATTTAATTTTAAATATTTTGATTTTAGATCCTATCATATTTGATGTGATATCTAAAATTATTTAATATCAGATAAATTAAAATTAAAATTAGATCTAAAATAGATCTGAAATAGAGCCAACAACCTAGCTCTGATACCACTTGAAGGGGGAGAACCGCTTTGTCTGTGTAGGTCTTTCAGATTTCATCAAATCTGAGGTGGAATAATTTTAAAAAAATTATTCTACATATTTTAGATCTAATTCTCTAGATCTAATTTTATTATCTGATATTTAAAATCTAAAATTAAATCTAAAACTATGATAAAAGAAGAAATACCTCAAGGATAATCTAATTACCATGTAGATGATCTCTGCACAGCCCGAGGTTCTGATGTAGCCATGCAAGTGCCTGGCCTCTACCAATATCCACTTAGGTAGGATCTAGAACATCTTCTCCTCACAAATCTATGCTTCAAAAATTAGATCTTTATCTGATTTAAAAGTGCTTCAAAACTCCTTCTGAAGTTGGAGCAGCAGCCTGTCGAAGATGTCCTGCAGCCTTCTGTTTCAGGCATCACCACGCCTTAGATCTCTGCCAGATGGACTTTCAACTTTTTGAACGTGAAGAGAAGAGGAAGGATAGTAAGGAGGACATAGAGAAGAGGGTAGGGGGCAGCATCTATTGGGTTTTGTGTATAAAATAATTTCATCCACGAAACCCTATGCGCAACAAGGTTTATATAGACCCTGTATGCTGCGCAGTGCCACATCATTCAACCAATCAAAAAATTCCAATAAATTTTGAAAAAAATTTGATTGGTGGAGTGATGACATCTGATCATATCAGATAAGAACCTCCACCCTCTCTCTTAAGTTGTGCCAACAATGGATAAGCTCAATCAAGGTGGCGCCAAAGAGTCCAAGTTTATCAGGACTCTTTGGTTCTTATCCATTTGGGGTGCCCACATAAATTCAATTGGGCTCATGCCATAATCTGATTATGGACCCAATTTAATTAAATTTTGGCATGTGGACACTCCACAAAAATCCTCCAATGAGCCCTCTTCAGTTTAAGATCCATATGTCAACTTTTAACAGATGTCCTAAAATGAAATTGGCAGGTGCTAGGAATTAGCAGGTGTTGTTTTAAATTCATCTCATGAATTAAGACAAGCCTTTTCTGAGCTGGATAAGCTTCATTTAGACTGAGAGAAACCTTCCTAAGGTTCTCTGGATGAGTCAAATCATATTTGGCTCAGTAGAGACAGAAAAGATTACACGAGGAGAAAGTTAGGCTCAATCGTGTGCTAGCACAATTTTCTTGAACCTAATTGGATCTTATCCAAATTAATTGGGTTAGCCCAATTGATGATATCCAGACCCTAACCATTGTTTGTGTGACCCAGTTAGGTTCAATTTCGTATGGTAATGAGACATGTCGTGATCTCATCATCGACATCATCGAAACTCCTTTCGATGGACCAAAACTCTTCTGATTCGGACAATTAGAATGATCGATCATCAATATCATTCTAATTACTCTCTGTTGGTGCAAAAATCTGCTTGCACCGGATAAGCTGGAGTCGGGGAAGCCGCGGTCGCCGCCGGGACCTGCAAGGGAAGTCTAAACCGGAGGTGGGGTTGCTCCGGCAAGACCCTCCGATGCTCAAGTCAGTTCTCTGCCTTAACAAGAATGGAGTGCTCGAACGGAGAATTTAGCAGAGTTTTGAGATAAGGAAATGAACTTAAAGAATAACGTATCTGGGTCCCCCTTTTATAGGCGGAGGAGGCAACGGATTGATGGCGACGTTTGTAACCATATGGTAGTGGGCCGCCCATGGTCAGGGGAATTGATTGCGAAAGATAGTGGGGTAGACCCATGGCTATAGGCATAGCCCGCCACGTAGGGCCCGTTGCAGGTAGTGGAGCGGCGTCCGTTGCCGCTAGTTGTCAGCGAGTAGTGGGATCGTGCAGCACCTACCGCAGGGAGTGGAGCAGAATCGTGGCCGTTGACACAGTCTGTCAGAGAGTAATGGGTCCGCTGCAGGGGGTGATGGAGCCGTGCGAAATTCATTACAGGAAGTGGAACAGGATCATGGATGTTATTGTGATCCGCCAGGGGGCGCGGATCTGTTGATCGAGGCTCGATAGTGGTCGGAGTTCGGCCTTTGCAGGAGTCCGGGAGGGGTCCTCCTTTCGGTTGAGGTCGTGAGTGGAGTCCGGCTCCAGCGGCTGATACTGAGGTCGGAGCCCGGCTCCCGTAGGAGTCTGGGCGGAGCTGTGCTGCTGTTGATGGCGGAGCCCGGCACCCGTAGGAGTCTGGGCGGAGTCGTTCTGCTGTCGATGGAGGAGCCCAGCTCCCGTAGGAGTCCGGGCGGAGCCGTTCTGCTGTTGATGGAGGAGCCCAGCTCCCGTAGGAGTCCGGGCGGAGCCGTTCTGCTGTCGATGGAGGAGCCCGGCTCCCGTAGGAGTCCGGGCGGAGCCGTTCTGCTGTCGATGGAGGAGCCCGACTCCCGTAGGAGTCCTGGTGGAGCCGTTCTGCTGTCGATGGAGGAGCCCGGCTACTCGAAGTCGATTCCGTCGAGGATTTCGGCTGTGGGTATTTTATACCCAACACCAGTCCCCCTACTTCCGAGTTTGAATTTCAAACGAAGGAAGTACACACAGAGAGAGATGTGCACAGCCGAAATCGCCCCTTCGAATCCTGCACACTGCCGCCCCCAGATATTTTGACATTTAATGCGTGCATGTCAGAGTCCGCTTTTCGGTGAAGGTGACCTGAAAAATCTTTTCGAAACCCCCATTGAAATGCGATCCCAAGCGTCGTGCCGCGGGAATTTGTGAGCGGTCAACTCTCGATGGCGATGAAGGGGATAAGCGTGACACGTGGCACACACCAGTTGGCCCAGGAATACCCGCCGCCATAACTGTGCCAGGATCCGTCGGCTATTTAAACCCCTCAGTCCCTTCGTGGCTTCATCCTGGCGCTTTTCTTTCGTCTGAGAGTCTTGCTTCTCTCGCACCAGTCCTTGTCTCCTTCCCTCGCACCATGTCCTCTACTCGGGAGGCTGTTCTTGAGGGAATTTTTAGGGCTTGGAGGAGGGTGAGGAGGAGAATGGCGGCCGGTGAGAATCTCGATCGTTTTAAAGGGGGCCCAAGGAAGAATTCCTTCAACAACAGGGGTTTAATAACGGGGGCTGTCGGTGAAGTTATTCTGCCCGCGAATTTTGGAGTAGCAAGGCGGGGTGATACCGGTCAAGAGGGTAGAGCAGTCGTCATAAGCCATGACGGGATCCTTGACACCGTCGGGGCCGAGAGACCAGAGGCGGTCGGCATCGACGGTGGGGCAGTAGAACTTGTTGCGGGGACGGTGGAAGTAACGCATGCCGACCTTGCCGGAGCATCTTGGGTGGCGGCCGTCGTGGTGCATTCGGAGATGAGGCACATCTCTGGTGTCGCTACCGCTCCTGAAGTGGCTACGGTTCTTCTTGAAACAGGTCTTCGCTACTGCCGCCGTTGCCCTTACCGCCTCCGGAGATCTATCCCACCCCTTTCCCGCTAAGGTTGGGACTTCGGAAACAGAATGAGGCGAGATGGGGCGAGAGCTGTTACACGCACTGGAGAACGCGACTGAGAAGGATAGAGATGGAGAGAGAAGTTCGTAGCTCGGAGCGGCCTCCGGTTCGTCCTGCCCGAACCGTGCTTGCGAGACTGGCGATGGCGTGTATCTTCTTTTTCTTTTTCTTTTTTCTCTGACCCACCGGGTCCTGTAACGTATACTTTTGTTAAATGAAAGAGAGATTTTGGTACCTCGTCTGCATCTTGCGTTAAATAGTTGTCTGTCGAATTTCTTCATTTTTCTTTCCTTCTCTTCGTCTGTGTTACGTCGTCCCAAGGTCGTCGGCGACCTCTTCAGTTCATGTGGGGTCATCATTAGCCGAGCTCCTTTTCGGCTTTTATGCCGTTCGAAGATACCCACTTGTCAAGTTTGCTTAGGGCCCTTCGGGCCCAAGATTCCTCCTAGGGCTTGAACCCGGGGATTCGAGCTCCCGTTGCTTTCGGGCACTATTTGCTTTTCTTTTTTGCTTGGATTTTTCTCCGCTGAAGTCGGGGCTAAGTTCGGTTCCCTTGATAGTCCGAACGGAGAAGCCCTCCTGAAGTTGGAGTAGCCCGGCTCTCGTGAGAGTCAGGGCAAAGTTTTTCTGCAATCAAAGTCATAGGCAAAGTCCGGCTTCCGTAGAAGTTCGGGCGGGATTGTCCTGTAGCTGATGTCGGCGATGGAGCCCAGCTCCCGTAGGAGTCCGGGTGAAGTCTTTTTTGTTGTTGGAACCCGGCTCCCGTAGGAGTCCGGGTAAAGTCTTCTTTGCCGTTAGAACCCGGCTCCCGTAGGAGTCCGGGCCTTTCATTTTGCTCGAGCCGTCGTGAGGTTCTCCTCATGTTCCTGACACGGCTGTGGGGGTACATTGGGGCGTTGTAGGGCCTCTCCCCCTATCCGGTCTAAAAGAACCGAGTTTTTGACTTTGCTCAAGTTGGGGCGAAGTTTTTCTTCTGTCCCTAACAGGGCTGTGGGGGCACATATGGGCGTTGCGAGGCCTCTCCCCCCATCCGGTCTAAAAGAACCGGGCCTTCGACTTTGCTCAAGTTAGGGCGAGGTTCTCCTCTTGTCCCTAACAGGGCTGTGGGGGCACATATGGGCGTTGCGAGGCCTCTCCCCCCATCCGATCTAAAAGAACCGGGCCTTCAACTTTGCTCAAGTTAGGGTGAGGTTCTCCTCCTGTCCCTAACAGGGCTGTGGGGGCACATATGGGCGTTGCGAGGCCTCTCCCCCCATCCGGTCTAAAAGAACCGGGCCTTCGACTTTGCTCAAGTTAGGGCGAGGTTCTCCTCCTGTCCCTAACAGGGCTGTGGGGGCACATATGGGCGTTGCGAGGCCTCTCCCCCCATCCGGTCTAAAAGAACCGGGCCTTCGACTTTGCTCAAGTTAGGGCGAGGTTCTCCTCCTGTCCCTAACAGGGCTGTGGGGGCACATATGGGCGTTGCGAGGCCTCTCCCCCCATCCGGTCTAAAAGAACCGGGCCTTCGACTTTTATAAGGTTGCCCTCTTATTTTTGATACAGTTTGCTTGAATTGTCCCAAGACAAATGGGCACGCATTTTTTGATTAGGACGAAATTACTGGTAGTACATCCGTAAGTTTTCTGAGCTCCATGGTCGCGGGAGGTCGGCTCCTCCGAGCTCCTTAAGATAGTAAGTTCCAGGCCGGACTACTTCTTTGACCTCGTAAGGTCCCTCCCAGTTTGGGGCAAACTTCCCCTGGCCCTGTGGTTGCGAGACAGCAGCTCGTCGGAGCACTAGATCTCCTGCTTTAAATGCCTTGTTCTTGACTCGGGCATAGTAATATCGGGCAACTTTCTGTCTGTAGGCTGCCATTCGAACCTGAGCAATCTCCCGCCTTTCTTCCAGCAGGTCGAGGTTGGCTCTGAGACTTTGTGCGTTTTGGGGTTCGTCGAATGCCACGATTCGTGCCGACGGGAGTTTAAGCTCGATCGGGATGACGGCTTCTGTACCAAAGGCTAAAGCAAAGGGAGTCTCCCCTGTAGGCAACCTCTGGGTGGTTCGATACGCCCATAGCACATGATAAAGTTCGTCCGCCCAAGTTCCTTTCGCTTTTTCGAGCCTTGTCTTAATCCCCTGCAAAAGGGTTCTGTTAGTTACCTCAGCTTCGCCGTTCGCCTGAGGATGGGCCACTGATGTGAAGTTGTGGGAGATGTTTAGATCTTCACAGAATTCAGCAAATCTGGCTCCCGTGAATTGTCATCCATTATCAGTGATTAGGGTTCTAGGCAAACCGAACCTGCACATGATCGATTTTCAGACGAAATCCTGCACTTTCGTTTCTGTGATTTTTGCTAGTGGCTCGGCCTCGACCCATTTGGTGAAGTAGTCGATTGCTACAAGGAGGAATTTCCTTTGACCGGATGCCATGGAAAAGGGGCCAAGAATATCCATCCCCCATTGTGCAAAAGGTCATGGGGCACTCAAGGGTGTGAGCTCGGTAGCAGGTTGTCTCTGGACGTTGGCGTATCTCTGGCATCGATCACACTTTTTGACATATTCGATCGAATCATGATGCATTGTTGGCCAGTAATACCCTTGGCGGAGTAGCTTGTGGGATAGAGACCTGGCACCCAAATGGCTTCCGCAAGCTCCCTCGTGTACTTCCCATAAAGTGTAGTCAGCTTCTGAGGGCTGGAGGCACCTCAAGAGGGGCAAGGAGTACGATCTTTTGTACAATTTGCCTTCATAAAGGATGTACCGGGAGGCTTGATTTTGGAGTTTCCGAGTCTCTTTCGCATCCTGGGGGAGAATCCCATCTCTAAGATAGGTTATCAGCGGGTCGACCCAGCTGGGCTCGTGGTCGATCTCCATTACGAGTCGCGGTTCTTCCGTACTCGGATGTTTTAAAACTTCAAAGAGGATGCCTTTGGGCAATTCGGCCGGAGCCGATGTCGCCAGTTTGGAGAGAAGATCGGCTCTGGTATTCTCCGACCTTGAAATTTGCCTGATGTCGAAATTGCCAAAGGCAGGGGTGAACTCCTTCACCTTCTCAAGATATTTGGCCATACTGTCCTCCCGCGCTTCAAAGCTCCCGTTAACTTGCCCCACCACAAGTTGGGAATCGCTGTGCACCCGGAGTTGACCTATTCCAAGCTCCCTGGCGATCCTCAATCCTGCGATCAGAGCTTCATATTCCGCTCCATTGTTTCTTGCAGGAAATTCGAAACGCAGAGCGTACTTCGCGATGACTCCCTTCGGGCTAGTCAAGATCAGGCCTGCACCCGCGCCTGCCATGTTGGAAGATCCGTCCACATGGAGGGTCCAAAAGCGATCGGAGGAACTGGCTTCTTCATCGGGGGAGTTCGGTTGAGTCTTCAGACCGTCAATTCTGCTTTGCTCAGGTTCGGCCTCCTCGGGGATGGTGCACTCTACTATGAAATCCGCCAATATTTGGGCCTTTATTGCCGGTCTAGGTTTGTAGTTGATATCGAATTCTGTGAGCTCGATTGCCCATTTTGCCATTCTCCCAGAGGTATCAGCTCGGTGCAAAACCGCCTTGATCGGTTGATCGGTAAGTAACATCACCGTGTGCCCTTGAAAGTACGGCCGGAGTCTCCGAGCTGCAATCAACAAGGCGTAGGTCAGTTTTTCTAATTTAGTATATCTGGTCTCGGCGTCCCTCAACACGCGACTAATGTAGTAGACCGGTCGCTGGACTTTCATTTCCTCTTTGACAAGGATAGCTGCAAGGGCTGTGGGAGAGACTGTCAGGTACAAAAATAGTTCCTCCTTAGGCTCGGGCTTCGCTAGCAGTGGGGGCGAGCTAAGATAGCTTTTAATTCTTCGAATGCCTGTTGGCATTCAGAGGTCCAACAGAAGTTCTTCGACTGCTTGAGGGTTTGAAAGAAGGGCAAACATCGTTCGGCCGACCTCGCGACAAAGCGATTAAGAGCCGCGACCCTTCCCGTGAGGCACTGAACCTCCTTGACCGACCTTGGGGCGGTCATATTTTGGATGGCGTGAATTTTCTCCGGATTGGCCTCGATCCCGCGCCCCGATACCATGAAGCTCAGGAACTTTCCTGAGGTTACCCCAAAGGCGCATTTGGTCGGGTTCAGCTTCATTCTATACTTTCGAAGAGCGCCAAAGGTTTCCTCGAGGTCGGCGACATGATTTTCGGAAGACCTGCTTTTCACGAGCATATCATCCACGTAAACCTCCATGTTTCGGCCGATCTGCTCCTTGAAGATTTTGTTCACCAGTCGCTGATAGGTTGCGCCCGCGTTCTTGAGGCCGAACGGCATAACCCTGTAGCAGTAAAGGCCGTGATTAGTGATAAAAGCTATCTTTTCTTCATCTTCCAATGCCATTCTAATCTGGTTATAGCCGGAGAATGCATCCATAAAAGTGAGAAGCTCATGGCCCGAGGTAGCGTCCACCAGTTGGTCGATCCTGGGAAGGGGGTAGCTGTCCTTTGGGCAAGCATAATTCAGCTTTTTGAAGTCGATACACATCCTCCATTTGCCATTTGCTTTCTTGACCAAGACAACATTGGAGATCCACTCAGGATAATTGACTTCCTTGATAAATCCGGCCTTGAGAAGTTTATCCACTTCCTCGGCTATTGCCTTCTGCCTCTCCGGGGCATGACTCCGAATTTTTTCTTTTGTCGGCCGATGTTTAGGGTCGACCGTCAGATGATGTTCCATGACTTCTGTGTCGATCCCCGGCATATCCACCGGGACCCATGCGAAAACGTCCGCATTCCTTCGGAGGAAATCCACGAGACGCGTCCGCACCTCCTCCTCCAGGTTGGAGCCAATTAACACCACATGCTCCGCATTCCCATCATTCAAAGGAATTGGTATTAGGTCCTCGATTGGACAGCCCCTCTCTTCAGTGAGGTCATCGCGCGCATCCAATCCATCGATCGGACAGAGGTCCGCTTGATCGTTTCTTTGCAGGGCGATGTTGTAGCAGTGCCTGGCCAGCGCTTGGTCTCCCCAGACTTCTCCGATCCCCTTGTTGGTGGGGAACTTCAATTTCAAATGGTAGGTCGAAACAACGGCTCTGAGGGCATTGAGGCCGGGTCGGCCAAGAATTGCATTGTAGGCAGATGGCGCCTTTACCACCAGAAAATTCGCCAGGGCTCTGGACTGCTTTGGATGCTGACCCGCGGTCACAGTTAGAGCTATCATTCCTTCCATCGGAACGGTGTCACCAGTAAACCCTATTAAGGGGGAGCAAATCGGCCTTAGATGACCGCCAAGAGTGGCCATTCTTGAAAAGGCATTGTAGAACAAGATGTCGGCCGAACTTCCGTTGTCGACGAGAATGCGACGGACGTCATAATTTGCTATGTTCAAGGAAACTACGATCGCATCGTTATGAGGGAATTGGACTCCCTGGGCATCTTCTTCAGTGAAGGCTATGGGTTCTTCAACTTTTTGCCACTTGAGGGATGCAGCTGATGTGCTGATTGCCCCCTGTCGGGATTCCTCCGAGATGACGTTGATGGAATCCGGCGGAGACTGGTCACCCAGCCACCCTTTATCGGCGACCATAGCCGGAGGTAGTTGTGCAGAAACCTCGCGAGAGGGCATCGGATGGGGAAAAGAGGATTGGGTGCCAGAAAAGATGGTCGGAAGCGGGTCCGTTGAGCGCTCCTTCAAGAACAAGGGTGTTGCGAAGACACGCCGCCCTTCCTCTAGCGCCAATCCTGTTGGTGCAAAAATCTGCTTGCGCCGGATAAGCTGGAGTCGGGGAAGCCGCGGTTGCCGCCGGGACCTGCAAGGGAAGTCTAAATCGGAGGTGGGGTTGCTCCGGCAAGACCCTCCGACGCTCAAGTCAGTTCTCTGCCTCAACAAGAATGGAGTGCTCGAACGGAGAATTTAGCAGAGTTTTGAGATAAGAAAATGAACTTAAAGAATAACGTATCTGGGTCCCCCTTTTATAGGCGGAGGAGGCAACGGATTGATGGCGACGTTTGTAACCGTATGGTAGTGGGCCGCCCATGGTCAGGGGAATTGATTGCGAAAGATAGTGGGGTAGACCCGTGGCTATCGTCATAGCCCGCCACGTAGGGCCCGTTGCGGGTAGTGGAGCGGCGTCCGTTGCCGCTAGTTGTCAGCGAGTAGTGGGATCGTGCAGCACCTACCGCAGGGAGCGGAGCAGAATCGTGGCCGTTGACACAGCCTATCAGAGAGTAATGGGTCCGCCGCAGGGGGTGATGGAGCCGCGTGGAATCCGCTACAGGAAGTGGAACAGGATCATGGATGTTATTGTGATCCGCCAGGGGGCGCGGATCTGTTGATCGAGGCTCGACAGTGGTCGGAGTTTGGCCTTTGCAGGAGTCCGGGAGGGGTCCTCCTTTCGGTTGAGGTCGTGGGTGGAGTCCGGCTCCAGCGGCTGATACTGAGGTCGGAGCCCGGCTCCCGTAGGAGTCCGGGCAGAGCTGTGCTGCTGTTGATGGCGGAGCCCGGCTCCCGTAGGAGTCTGGGCGGAGTCGTTCTGCTGTCGATGGAGGAGCCCAGCTCCCGTAGGAGTCCGGGCGGAGCCGTTCTGCTGTTGATGGAGGAGCCCGGCTCCCGTAGGAGTCCGGGCGGAGCCGTTCTGCTGTCGATGGAGGAGCCCGGCTACTCGAAGTCGATTCCGTCGAGGATTTCGGCTGTGGGTATTTTATACCCAACACTCTCAAAATCTCTCAGTGATATCTAGCAATATATGGTGGCAACCCATCAGAACTGAAGATGAACCTCTCAGTGCAGCTACCTATGTGATTGAGTTCCTCTATTATGAGTCCCGACTGAATTAGGGTTAAGGTGAACTCTTCAAACCCAACATCAGTCATATGAGTTAATCGATCGATCCGAGTCTGATGTGAAACCCCAATGAAAAACTCTTTTCCATTATTTCACTCTGCCATGGCCATGGGCTTAAGGACTCGATCTTTCGATCATCATAGGACACTCCTCTCATCTACCGAGGTTGATAGATCTCATCTTGGTGCGACCTAGTTCCTACAATGAAATGCTACAGCTAACATACACCTCAGGATTCCGAATGGCTAGGAGACTGAGTTATGGTGTAGTCAAACTATAACACACTCAAGGTGAACTGTCGATGCATCTTAGATCAAAGAACTAGACACACAACTGCAGCATCGAGCTAGTCATTGACGAGAAGGTAGACTTTCTTATGATTGCTCGAAGTGGTCACGCTCAGTACTCTCATTCTCAATGAATACCTGTACTCTCACTCTGATGTCTCCACATCATAGACTCAAGATACATCTATCCTAAGAAAGCGATCGTACACCAACTTTTCGGATCGATCACCATCCTCGTGATGATCCTATGGTCAGGAGTTGTTTATGAGTTAGTTATGTAAATTCATGTCTTAAATTTTCAACTCTTGAAAATATGAATTTACATTTCTACTAACTCAAAGGATGTATCACAGACACAATATGATAAAAAAATAACCTTTTTATTTATTTATAGTCAAAATTACAAATTACCCTTAGATCTGTACAGGAATGTGTCAGCCGATCTGGCATCTAGGGCACACATCTAACAGATCATGATAAGCTGGTTCATCTGACCTCATACTCTAAATCAATTAAATCTTCTAAAATTATTAGGTCCCTAAAATGAAATAGTTATGATGATAACTGAATCATAGCCTCCCATTAAGTGGATGATAATGGGTCCATCAGTTGGATAATCATTGGAGGCCTAAAGGCCTGGTGCTTATCGGCTGATGGAATTATCATTCATAATATGATTTTTTGACTGCATCTTTCTAAATGGTGGTTAGATTAGCCAACCAAAGTTGGGCCTAATCATTCATTAGCTAGATGGGCCAAGTATGGTCATGTTAATGGTTGGACCTAACCAGACCTTTTCAATGGAGGCCAAATCCTATTGATTAGGGACTGGGGTAAAATTAAAATTACTAAAAATTATTTAGAGAAACAATTGATCATGAACCTATCCTTAGATGTACACAGATTGGCCAACCAAAGTTGGGCTTGTGTGCAGTCTAAGTGGATTCTAGTACCCACTAAGGAATTAGGATAATTCCTCGAATTAGAGGTAGAGGCTACTAATTCGAATAAAATAGTGAGAGAAATCTTTTGATTAAAGTCTAAATCTTTAGGTTTAATGAATCAATTACCAATTAGGTTATGATTTTTCTTTGTGCAGATATGGCCACTTCCCTATCGCTCCGATCATTATTGGACAATGATAAGTTGATGGGATCCAACTTCGGTAGCTGGTATCGAAAGTTGAAGATAGTCCAGGAGCATGAACGGATTCTATATGTGATAATGGATCCTACATCTGAGGAGCCAGCTGCCAATGCACGTAGAACAGTCAAAGATACTTATCAGAAGTGGCTCAATGATCAGACCATGGTGCGCTGCATCATGGTGGCTGCCATGAGCGATGAGTCCAGTCGTAGATTAGAGACGGCTCAGCCAAAGGACATGCTTCAAGTGTTGGAGGATGCCTTTGGCACACCCGATGATGTGGAGAGGCATAAGACTAGTTGTGCCATCTTCAATGCCAAAATGTAGGATGGTGCCTCTGTCACTGATCATGTATTGTACATGATCGAGCTGATGGAGTGTTTGAGCAAGCTCGGCTTTTCCTTGCACGAACAGCTTAGGAAAGATGCAGTACTGAACTCACTGCCCAAGTCTTATCTCCCATTCCTCACCCATTATAGAATGACAAAGCCTGAAGTAAACTACCATGGGTTACTGGGGTTGCGTCAGAACTTTGAGAAGGATCACCAACTCCGCAAGGAGTCGGTGAACTTAGTGGGAGGTTCGTCTTCTGGTTCTTGACCCTTTAAGAAAGGGAAGAAGAACAAGAAGAAGAAAGTGAAGAATGTGCAAGTTCAGGCTGGGACATCAGTGCAGGACTAGACCAAAAATATCATGCCCGATAAGAGTCAAGCTGAATACTTCTTTTGCAAGAAGCGGGGGCACTGAAAGAAGAACTGTCTTCAATACATTACCTCCCTAGATCCGAACAGGCAGAGAAAGCAGCAAGCTGTTGCTGGGCAAGGTATTTATATGATAACTCCTTACAATTTCTCTATTTTTGATATAACTGACTGGGTATTGGATATCGGTAGCCCTTACCATATTTGCAATTCATTGCAGGGGTTACAGGTCAGTAGGAGATTCGAGCAAGGTGAGAGGTTCCTGAACGTTGGAGATGAAAGACCAGTTTCAATTCTAGCATTAGGAATATTGAAACTTGTATTTGAGTCCCATACAATTATTCTTAATGATTGTCATTTTTGTCCCAATTTTTTTTTAAATGTTATTTCTGTAGGCCTTCTGACCAAAAATGATTATGAAATTTCAATAAAGAAACAAGTTTGTAATATCATTATGAATGGTGTTACTATATTTTATGGATATTTGAATAATAGTGTGTATATGTTATCACAACCTGTTAACGTAGTCTATTCTACTGGCAAGCACCCTAGATTAGATAGTGTGTCAGATATCTACTTATGGCACTGTAGGCTAGGTCATATAAACAAGAACAGAATAAACAGATTGACTCAAGAGGAAATCCTCGAAGTCAGTGATTGTGAATCACTTTCAACCTATGAGTTCTATCTTTTTGGTAAGATGATCAAGTTATCTTTTACTAGAAAAGGTGAGAGAGCTACTGAGCTCTTGGGCCTAGTACATACTGATGTATGCGGGCCCATGAGCACAAGTGCTAGAGGTGGATATATCTACTTCATCACTTTCACGGATGATCTATCCAGATATGGATATGTCTATCTGATGAAACATAAGTTGGATTCATTTGACATATTCAAATGATTCTGAAATGAAGAAGAAAAATAAACTGAGAAGAGTATTAAAACTCTTCGGTCTGACCGAGGAGGGAAATACCTTTCTAGTGAGTTTCTCACATACCTAAAAGAGAATGAGATTCTTTCCCAATGGACTCCTCCAGGAACACTATAGCATAATGGTGTATCTGAAAGGAGAAATCGGACTCTGTTAGACATGGTCTGATCCATGATGGATTTTGCCAGCTTGCCGATATCTTTCTAGGGATATGCACTCGAATCGACCTGTTACCTATTAAATAGGGTTCTAAGTAAGTATGTAATTAAGACTCCATATGAAATATGGACAGGACGTAAGCTAGCACTTTCACATCTTAGGGTCTAGGGGTGCCCGGCCTATGTCAAATGGTTAGTTACAGATAAACTCGAACCTAGATCTGACAAATGCACATTCATAGGGTACCCCAAAGAGATCAAAAGATATTTTCTCTACCATACTGATGAACAAAAGGTGTTCGTCAGCCTTAAGGAAACTTTTTTAGCAAAGGAATTTCTTGGTGAAGGAACCGTTGCCTCTAAGGTTGAACTTAATGAAGTTCAACAGGTAGAAGGATCGACACTAATAATTGAACCTGAGTCAGATTTAATTAGATCAGATCCAGAGCTCAATATATCTGCACCATTAAAGCGATCCGATAGAGTACCGTGTCAGCCAGACAGATACTATAATTTTTTGATCCGGGATGGTGATCCCATCGAACTCGATGAGAATGATGAGGATCCGATCACCTATATGGATGCAATGCAGAGATCTGATTCTGAAAAATGGCTTGAAGTCATGAAATCTGAAATGGAGTCCATGAATGTCAACGATGTATGGACATTGGTTGACCCATCTGAAGGGGTTAAACCCATTGGGTGTAAATGGGTCTTTAAAAGAAAGAGGGGTGTAGACGGAAAGGTGGAGACCTATAAAGCCCGTCTGGTTGTCAAGAGGTATTGTCAACATTATGGTATTGACTATGATGAGACATTTTTTCCTGTGGCAATGCTCAAATCCATTCGAATAATGCTTGCAATAGCTGCCCATCTGGATTATAAGATCTAGCAGACGGATGTAAAGACAGCTTTCCTGAATGGAGAGCTGACCGAAAAGGTATATATGATACGACCTGAGGGATTTACATCCACAGATGAGTCTAAGGTGTGTAAGCTTCAGAGATCCATTTATGGATTGAAGCAAGCTTCTCGGAGTTGGAACATGCATTTTGATAAGGTGATCAAAACATATGGCTTCGTTAAGAATGGAGAAGAGCCCTGCATCTATAAATGGGCAAATGGTCCAGTTATGGTATTCCTTGTCTTGTATGTGGATGACATTCTCTTAATTGGTAATGACATCTCCGTACTACAGAGAATAAAAGTTTGGTTGTCATCACAGTTCTCCATGAAGGACTTGGGTGAAGCATCCTACAACCTAGGGATGAAGATCTATAGGGATAGATCTAAAAAGATGCTTGGGTTACCCAGTCCATGTACATAGATACTGTACTGAAGAGTTTCAGCATGGAGAATTTCAAGAAGGGCTATCTACCGATAGGCCATGGAATTTTTCTCTCTAAGAAAGATTGTCCGACAACTCCTGAAGAGAGAGAGCGTATGAGTAGCATCCCATATGCTTCGACCGCGGGATCTATCATGTACGCCATGACATGTATAAGGTCAGATGTGGCATACTCACTAGGAGTAGTGAGTAGATACCAATTTGATCCTAAAGAAAACTACTGAAAAGTGGTTAAGGCCATCCTTAAGTATTTGAAAAATACTAAGGACCAATGGTTGGTTTATGACGAGTCAGATCTGAAACTTGTGGGGTTCACAGACTCCAGTTTTCAATTTGACCATGATGACAGCAGAAGTGTATCGGATTATATCTTTACTCTGAATGATGGAGCCATCTGCTGGAAGAGTTTCAAGCAACATACTGTGGCAGACTCTGTTTGTAAGGCAGAGTACATCGCAGCATCAGACACCATGAAGGAAGCTGTGTGGCTGAGAAAATTCATCACCGAGCTCAGAGTAGCATCCTCCCTCGATAGTCTGGTCTTGCTGTACTGCGACAGCACTGGTGCCATAGCTCAGGCGAAGGAACCCAATGCACACCAGCGGATGAAGCATATTTTGCGTTGCTTCCACTTGATCCGGGATATCGTAGATCGAGGTGACGTCGACCTTCAGAAGATCGATGGAACAGAGAACCTGACCGACCCCTTCACTAAAGCCCTGGTAATAAAGGAGTTCGACAACCATAAGTCGAAGATGGGTATTAGATACTGTGTCGAGTGGCTTTAGGATAAGTGGGAGTTGTTGAAAAATATATCCCAAAAGTCAATCGTCAAGCTGTTGACGGTTGAGCAACCAAGTATTATAATTGATTTGTTAATAAATAAAATATACTTTTGATATTTTCATCAAAAGTTTTTATCTTCTAATGAACTCCGTTGTTGTGATGAAGTCCTTAGGACTATTTAGGTTTGATAAAAAGAGGATTTATCGATTAGTCCTTAAAACTGTTCACGATCAAAGGATAGGCTGTTAATAAGGATGACAGCTTCTATCGAGCATAGGTCACTATAGGCCATATGGGTTGGTTGTCCTCTTAACCAAAGAGTGTGGAGACACTGGTATAGCATACAGATGAGATGTAAGGATACATCATTATTGAACATGACCAACTCCAGAGCATTCTGCTATTGAGAATGTCTCTGATGAGATATAGGTATAAGTGTCTCTTAGACCTGAGATCGCCTCAGTGACTTGCAAGTAACTCACTGTACTTTGGTACTGGACTAACTGAATTTCTAATTCAGTGATGGAAGGCTTCTGGGCACAGTCAAGTACTTGCGAAGTCAGAGTGTGATCGAGATGGGATTGACCACTCCAAAAGTTGGAGAAGAATGAGCGCTGTATTTCAATTTAGCAAAACCTTACCAGGATAATCCATCAGATGGATTTTGAAATACAATGTGGACAACCTAATCAGAGTTAATAGTTGAACTCTGAGGTGTCCTATGAGCATTTTTGTCAAGGGGATGAATTATATAAAAAGTATATCCACACGGATTCTAAGGATGTTGTTCTACACATTCGATCTATCCGACCATCGGGTACCATTGCTAGATGGTCACTTTGATTGGTATAAAAATTTATTCCTATGCTACCGACTTAGGTTTGGACCTATGAGATCACATACATTAGAGTTCACGATCTGATCGGATGGTTGATCAACGATTAAGAATCATTCTAGGGTTAAACGATCAATACGATTGACATTTAACCTAGTGCAAGTGTTGCAGGAGGATCGATTAGCAATTTGATTGCTAATTGACTTAATTTGATTAAGTCAATGGGCTGAGATTAAGTCTAATTGAATATGATTTAATTAGATTTAGTTTGGACTTGATTGGATCAAGTCTAATTGGTTTATTAGATAAGCCAAGTGCAAGGAAAAACTAATCCTAGTTCAATTAGGACTTGGGTCAACCTAATTTTTAATTTGATTAAAAAATTAAATTAGATTTAAATCTAATTTAGTCTAATTAAATTAGATTTTTAATTGGATTAAGATCTATTTTAATTGGGTTGATTTGGTTTTGGTTTGATTTGGTTTGAAAAATCAGTTTGGAACAAGACATAGATTGAATCCTAGTAAGTCTAGGATTCCACCTTGCACCAATTTAGCCCCACGCCCACTCTCTCTTATCCCATGCCAATTCTCTCTTATTTTGTGTGACAAAATTTCTCTCCCAGGTCTTCACACATGCCCAAAACTTTTCTCTCTTTCTCTCTTACATGGAAAGTGGTTGTGGATCAAGTCAAAGTAGGAATTAGTTTGGATTTCAAATTCTATGAGATAGAATTTTAGAAAACCAAAACTCTTTCTTTATGGCATTAATTTTACCCATATTTTTTTGGAATTTTTGTGGCTCTTATGGCACATAATATGCACCCTTTGCTGGTGGTCCATGCACAAAATGAAAGAGGGGGTGCCCAAGAGTTGGGCGCCCCTTATCTTGTCATGTTTGGATAAATCTTGACTAGGTATTTGACCTAGACAAAGATTCTATCATATCTCTTTATATAAAATAAATTTTTTTATGAAATTTTTATAAAAAATAGAGAAAAGAGAGACCTTTGGAGAATGCAAAAATTATAGAGAAATAAGGTTGGGGTGTGGAGATACAATAGACACAAGACTAGGTGTCTAGGTGAGAGCAAAGAGAAGAAGAAGAGGGTCTTCTTCTAGGATTGCTGTGTTCACCTCTTTCCGTCCTCCATCATGAGTTTTCTGAGAATGTCTCAGATCTAAAACTCCTTGTCCTACTTCTCATCTTTGGAAGAGTCTAAATCAAGAAAAAAGAGGCACCTGATCAACCAGCGAAGAAGGATCAGCGCAGTACTAGCATACTGTGCTGATTTTATGGAGCAGAACTTTTGATCGAGATTCGTGGGCTCATATGGACGACTTTTAGAGGTCGGACACATGTGCAACTTGCAACATCATCCTCAAGTCTGGATCAGCAAGGTTAGAACGTCTAACTTGTAAGGTAATAGATCTGATCTATTGTTTATTACATACATTAGATGTAGCATAGAAACATGTTGATATAATCAACATGTAGTTCATTCTCTATATGTTTTAATTTCTGATTAATGCCATATAATAATCATGTAATAGGATCTTAGATTTAGGCATTCTCTGATTTTATAAAATAAAAATTGATTTATTTTAGTCTTCCGTTACATGATCTTGAAAAAGTTTCAAGATCTAACCCTGAAACCCTAGATCTGGTTCCTTCGTTCTGATACTGGTGCTACTTAGGATATCACAGTCAATTTTAATAAGTTATATATTCCATAAAATTATGAAGATTCTGATAGTATCCAAGTTGGCAACAAACAAGATTTGTCTATTATGAAGGACAAGGAATCAAGAATGATGTTGTACCACGAGAAGATTGAGAATGGACTTTATCATTTTTATTTCCTTACAATAGAAGTACAAAACACTTACCAACAGTCTTGTCCACCATCATATCTCTATTGATCTCTAGCATCATCATCTTGGCCATCCATCTCATGATATCTAATACTTTATTTTGTCCTCTCCTTCAATTTCAAATAAGCCAAGACAAACTCTATGTTCATCTTGCTAATTATGCAAAAGTAAAAAATTATCATCTTGTTTATTTATTTCGATTTTTCAATGTCCTCTAGAAATAATACATTATGATGTTTGGGGACCTTCCCCTACTCTTTCATGCTTGAACTTTTCTGATTATATATTATTTATTGATGATTTTTCATATTATTTATGGTCATTTCTTATGCATTATAAATCTAATTTCTTTGATATTTTTATTTTTTTAAAGCACGGGTTGAAAATTTGTTTAATACTAAAACTAGAATCTTCCTATATGTTGGGGATGGTGAATCAAAAAGTAGTATTTTTAAAGTATTTTTATATTTACATAGCATAATGTACTAATTTTGTTGCCCAATGCTCAAGAATAAAATGGTATTGTCAAAAGAAAACACCATCGTATAGTTGAATTCAGACTTATACTTCTTACTTATGTATCCTCTTCCTTCAAAATTCTAGTTAAAAATATTTTCTACTATAATATGTTTAATAAATCTAATGTCTATTATTTTTCATCTTAAATTTTCACCATACGAGAAATTTTTTCAAAAATCTCCTGACTGCTCTCATTTATGAGTTTTCAGTTGTTTATGTTTTTCTTGACTTTGACTATGCAAGTTCAATAAATTAAAATTTCGATCTACTAAATATTGTTTCTTAGGATATTCCACTATTCACAAAGGGTATGGATGCCTTGCTTTAGTGAAAGAATATATATATATATATATATATATATATATATATATATATATATATATATATATATATATATATATATATATATATATATATATAATATCATTTCATTTTTGATGAATATGTCTTCTTTTTTTCAACTATATCACCACCTCAATTAGCTTCTCACAATCCTAGTTCTACTCTTGACTCCCTTACTATCTGGCTACCTCAACTTTCTACACCTACTAATACTTTGATATTTTTTCTCTACATGATTTATAAACCTAGTGAATCCATTTTATTCCTCTAAATTTGAGTTTACCTGATAAAGAGGCCTTGAATCACCTTATTGGTAGGTAACTCTACACCATCTGAATGTTTATTAAGTATCATAGGGTCTAGTTTTTGTTGGTCTATATCAAATCCTCATCTTAAGTGATTTTGATTAAATAAAGTTAATTGATCAAACTGATCTTTGATCGCCAAGCATCGTATTAGCCTCCATCTTGATTTTTGTAAAATACTGCTAATTTCATCAATCTCAATCTCTGTTGAACCATCTATATCCTAATCTGATTTAGATTGGATGAAGTTAGATGACTAGATCAATCTAAATCATTGAGTATGATTATCCATCAATCTTATCTTTTTAATTATCAATATTTTTTTCTAATTAATAGACTCAATTTTATATAAAAGTATAGTTATCTTGACAAAAAATATCCAATAGTGGGATACTGTGATATAATATATGAATTGAAGATTTTGAAAAAAAAATATGAAATTATGTGGATTTATTGATAGTGCATATGAAATAAGTGATTCTATACCTTTTCTAGATTTATCAATAAAATATAAAATATTTACTATATTGGATTATTTATAATTTATGAATCTGATGCATGTATTTTGAATTATTGAATATATCCTTTTTTTGAAATATTAAGTGATAGATGATTAAATGTATTAAGTTTAATATGAATTATACTGATTGATTACGGTATTGCAATTTGAAATATAAAATATATTTTTGAGAAAAGTATATTGATTTGAAATAAATTTTGACTCATAATCTGACTATATATAGAACACCATCAATGAGAGTTAAATATACAGATATTTTGATATTGTGCTAGTGAGGTGGTTAAACATTGATAATTTGATATGCTGCTAGTGGGATAGTTAAATGTTGGTAGTTTAATACTTTATTGATGGGGGTTATGCACTGGTACTTTGATATCCGGCTAGTAGAGTAGTTAAATTTTGATACTTTAATAGTCTATCAGTGGAGGTTGTGCACTAGTAATTTGATATCCTATCAGTGAGATGGGGTTAAATATTGATACTTTAATATCCTGCCAGTGGATGTTGTTTGTTGGTACTTTGATATCATGTCAGTGGGGTGGTTAAATATTAAAATTTTGATATCTTGTCAGTAAGAATTGTGCATTGGTAATTGATATCCTACTAGTGAAATAGTTTAATGCTAGTAAATTGATATCTTGTCTATGGGATTTATGCACTAGTACTTTGATTTAGTTCATAACTGTCGAGATTAATATGACATTTTGATGGAAGTTGATTTATGAATGAAAATAAATTTGCATGGATATCATATTTTGATTAGTATTGTATATTTTGAATTGATGCATGTTGCATATATATTTTTAATATATTATTATTATTGATTTATATAGCTAAAGTGTGTATTACTTATTGAGTTGTCTAGCTATTATTCTATATTTTATTATTTTTACAGATTTATAGGACTAGTTTGACTTAAGAATTCATTATAGATCAAGATAAAATTAGAGATAGACTTTGATATTTTTATTTTAAAATAAGATTTATTAAAATTTAATGCAAGATCATAAAATATTGTTTGTAAGATATTTGATTTAGTTATTTGAACTAAAGTTGAATGGTAATTATTTAAATTTTATTCTACTATTGCTTTATGATATTATGATGAAATACCTTGCATGCTTATAGAGAAAATTTTTCGTAAGTATACGGTGGTTACCATGACTCCTTGACTTATAATCTTAAGTCAGGAGTATGATAATTAATATAATATCAGAGTATAAGTAGATGAATTGTGACACATAGAACTTGAGTGTACGTAGGTAGGCTTTAAAGATGCTAGGACGATAATTTATATTGATTATGACATAAGTTAGAAACTTAAAATTGACATAAATACGTCGATGGATTCGAGCTAGAGCATGCAGCAGAAGCATAGTTATCTAAATTATTTTTAAGCTGATCAGAATAGTAATTTTTTATTTGAAAAGTATTATGATGAAAGATTTGAGTTTTAAGATTAAAAAATGATTTAAAGAAGAAGTTATCTTAAACTTTTGAAGATTTGAGTGAGAAAAATTTTGAGAATGAAATTTTTTTTAGGGAGAAGAATATAATACCCAGCCCATCAATCCAATTAAAATAGCAGAACAAAACTTAAAGCGATGAAGAAAAAGAGAGAAAATAGAGAGAAAACTCTCATCGAGATTTATGACCCTAGTGAATCCATCCTGTGCCTTTGAATCTGAGTTTATCTTATAGAAAGACCTGGAATCACCTTATTGGTAGATAACTCCACACCATCTGAACCTTTGTTAAGCATCATAGGATCTAGTTTTTGCTAGTCTTTATTGAATCCTCATTTTAAGTGATTTTGATTAAATGGAGTTAATTAATCAAACTTATCTTTGATCATAGAGCACCATATTGGCCTCCATCTTGACTCTTATCAAATACTACTAATTTGATCACTTTTAATCTGTATTGAAGCATCTATATCCTAATCTGATCTTGATCAGGTAAAGTTAGATGACTGGATTGATCCAAATCATTAAATATAACTATCCATCAATCTTATCTTTCTTAATTATCAGTATTTTATCTAATTAGTGGACTCAATTTTGTATAGGGATATAGCCATCTCGACAAAAAGATATCTGTTGGGTATAAAATACCCATAGCCGGAACCCATGACGGAACCACCGACGGCAAGTGCAGCTCCGCCCGGGCTCCTATGGGAGCCGGGCTCCACCGCCGACAGTAAGTGCAGCTCCGCCCGGACTCCTACGGGAGCCGGGCTCCACCGCCGACGGCAAGTGCAGCTCCGTCCGGACTCCTACGGGAGCCGGACTCCACCGTCGACGGCAAGTGCAGCTCCGCCCGGGCTCCTACGGGAGCCGGGCTCCACCGCCGACAGCAGGTGCAGCTCCGCCCGGACTCCTACGGGAGCCAGGCTCCACCGCCGACAGCAGGTGCAGCTCCGCCCGGACTCCTACGGGAGCCGGGCTCCACCGCCGACAGCAAGTGCAGCTCCGCCCGGACTCCTACGGGAGCTAGGCTCCACCGCCGACAGCAAGTGCAGCTCCGCCCGGACTCCTACGGGAGCCGGGCTCCACCGCCATCAGCAAGTGCAGCCCCGCCCGGACTCCTACGGGAGCCGGGCTCCACCGCCGACAGCAAGTGCAGCTCCGCCCGGGCTCCTACGGGAGCCGGGCTCCACCGCCGACAGCAAGTGCAGCTCCGCCCGGACTCCTACGGGAGCCGGGCTCCACCGCCCGGACTCCACCGCCGACAGCAGGTGCAGCTCCGCCCGGACTCCTACGGGAGCCGGGCTCCACCGCCGACAGCAAGTGCAGCTCCGCCCGGACTCCTACGGGAGCCGGGCTCCACCGCCATCAGCAAGTGCAGCTCCGCCCGGACTCCTACGGGAGCCGGGCTCCACCGCCGACAACAAGTGCAGCTCCGCCCGGACTCCTACGGGAGCCGGGCTCCACCGCCATCAGCAAGTGCAGCCCCGCCCGGACTCCTACGGGAGCCAGGCTCCACCGCCATCAGCAAGTGCAGCTCCACCCGGACTCCTACGGGAGCCGGGCTCCACCGCCATCAGCAAGTACAGCTCCGCCCGGACTCCTACGGGAGCCGGGCTCCACCGCCATCGGCAAGTGCAGCTCCGCCCGGACTCCTACGGGAGCCGGGCTCCACCGCCGACAGCAAGTGCAGCTCCGCCCGGACTCCTACGGGAGCCGGGCTCCACCGCCATCAGCAAGTGCAGCTCCGCCCGGACTCCTACGGGAGCCGGACTCCACCGCCGACGGCAGCTGCTGCTCCGCCAGGACTCCTACGAGAGCCGGGCTCCGTTCACGACCCCTACCGCCCGGAGGGCCTCACCCGAACCTCAACAGAAACTGGGCTCCGGCCGTTACCGAGCTTCAATCGACAGATCCACGCCCCCTGACAGGCCCCCAAAACGGCCACGACCCTGCTCCACTTCCTGTGGCGGACTCCGCGCAGTACCATCATTCCCTGACAAGCCGCAGTGGCCATAGCCGCCCTGCTCCACTTCCTGTGGCGGACTCCGCACGGCTCCACTATCCCCTGGCAGGCCACAGTGACGGCCACGAACCTGCTCCACCTCCTGCGATGGATACCATGCGATTCTCCTGACGACGGACGCTGCTCCACCCCTCATAACAGATCCCACGTGGCGGGTCGAGGTGATGCCCACGTATCTGCTCCATTATATTTCGCAATCAATTCCCCTGACCATGGGCGGCCCACTACCAGGCGGTTACAAATGTCGCCATCAGTCTGTTGCCTCCCCGCCTATAAAAGGGGGACTCAGATACGTTATTCTTTAAGCTCTTTTGCCTTATCTCAAAACTCTGCTAAACTCTCCGTTCGAGCACTCCATTCTTGTTGAGGCAGAGAACTGACTTGAGCGTCGGAGGGTCTTGCCGGAGCAACCCCACCTCCGGTTTAGACTTCCCTTGCAGGTCCCGGCGGCGACCGCGGCTTCCTCAACTCCAGCTTCTCCGGCGCAGGCGGATTTTTGCACCAACAATATCCAATAGCAGGATACTGTGATATGATGTATAAATTAAAAATTTTGAAAAGAAATTTATGAAATTATGTAGATTTGTTGGAGTATATGTAAGGTAAGTAATGCTACATTTTTTTTTAAATTTATCGATAAATTATGAAATATTTTATATATTGATTTATTCATGATTTATGAATTTGATATATATATTTTGAATATATCTTTTTTTAAAAAAATATTAACTGACTTATAATCAAATATACTGAATTTGATATGAATCATACTAATTAATTTCGATATCGCATGATTTTATGAATAATTCGATTTAGAATATGAAATATGTTTGTGAGGAAAGTATATTGATTTGAGATGACTTTTGACTTCCAGTTTGCTTATGTATCAAACTCTGCTAGTAAGAATTAAATATTGGTATTTTGATATCCTATTAGTAAGATAGTTAAATGCTGATAATTTGATATTCTGCCAGTGAAATAGTTAAATATTAGTACTTTGATACTCTACCAGCAAGGGTTGTGCACTGGTACTTTGATATCCCATGAGTAAGGTGGTTAAATGCTACTACTTTGATACCCTACAAGAGAGGTTATGCACTAGTAATTTGATATCATGCTAGTGGAATGGTTAAATACTAGTACTTTGATATCCTGCCTATGGTGGTTGTGCATCGATACTTAATTTGATACTCTGCCAGTGGAGTAGTTAAATACTAGTATTTTGATACGCTGCTAATGAGCCTTGTGTGCTGGTAATTTGATATCCTGTCAGGGGATAGTTCAATATTGATAATTTGATACCCTACCACTGTCAGTGGAGATTATGCCCTAGTACTTTGATTTAGTTTATAGTTATTGAGATTAGTATGATGTTTTGAAAGAAATCAATTTATGAATGAAAATGAATTTATATGGATCTTATTTTGATTAATATTGTATATTTGAATTGATGCATCTTGCATCCATATTTTTAATATATTATTATTGCTTCATTTATCTTATTAAAGTATATATTGCTTACTAAATTATCTAACTTATTACTCTATATTTTACTACTTTTATAGATTTAGAGGATTAGTTTGACTCAAAGATTCAAGACTTTGATATTTTTTATTTTAGATGAGAATTTATTAAAATTTGATGTAAGACCATAAAATATTATTTATAAAATATTTGATTTAATTATCTGAAAACTAAAGTTACATGATAATTATTTAAATTTTATTCTACTGTTGCTTTATGATATTGTGATAACATGCCTTATATGCTTGTGAGGAAAGTTCTTCGCAAGTATGTAGCGGTTACCATGATCACTTGACTCACAATCTTAGATTAGGGACATGACAATAAGTCATTCAGGTCAAGCCTCCTAGCAATCGTGCTCATTAGAGGAAGATCGGACTGAAACGGATCGTTATACTTTGGAGATGGGATCATCGTAGACCTATACACTAGGGGCAAATTATGTTCTTAGAGTAGCATTCTAATACATCCAAATCCAGACAACCTTTCAATTAAGTGATTTTCAAGATTTTATAGATATAAAATTTTTAATTTATTTTATCACTTCGAAATAAAATAGCAATTTGCAAGGCATTTTCCGCCAACATATATTTCAACTCGCAGAAGAGAAACGAAAACTTAGAAAAACAACCGCTAGCACCAAGTCAGTCTGAATTTGCCTTTTTGTGAGCGTAGGCACAGACACAGTGCTTGAAACTAGTCAGCACGAGCTCAGCTACGCGGTCCGAGTCACTGGCATCATTAGTGGGTGGGATCTGGTTAGCTCCGCCCATACAGGAACGTAGGCTGGACGCATCATACCCTTCATCTACTTGGCTTTCTTACGGGTGGTCGAGTCTTTGAAATGGAGCCAATTGGACACTGAAAAGGAGTGCAATTTCCCCTGAATCCCACGTTACATTTCTATCATGGCAATGATCAGAACGGTAAACAGCCCATAGAGTTCGGAATTTGGAAGTAGACTACTAATCTCCGATTAGAGATACGGATGATAAGGGGATGAAGGTAATATATAATGCCTTACTCTCATAACAAATAGGGATGAAAGCAACAGAACGCACCATAATTAAACTAATCTAAACCTTCATACTACGTACACACCACCGATCGTGATGCATGCATGCAGGTGGTCCAAGGAATAGACGGGGACACATGTTTCCCCTACAACGCGGCTGCGGTTCGGCTGTCATGTCCCTGAAGCAAATGCTGGAGTTTTTATTAATCCTCGTCGGCCGGCAACGTGCCCGTAATTTTAAAGTTATATAGCCTTATATGTTACTTTTAGATTGTAAAATTCAGTTTATCTAATGGTATATTAATAAAAATGGCCTCTTTTTAGACCGTTCAACTTGTTAAATGGTGAAGAATTTCTATTCCATTAGATTGAATGAGTATAAGTGAGAAACAAGCATCTTTTAATTAAGGAGATTGGAGATTATATAAGAAGTATATGATTTTCTAGATATATTCCTTGATTGAGAGAATTGGAAAGAATATAAGAAACAAACAATCAATATTACTTTCTGCAAATATAAGAAATAATTTGAATTTGAATTTGAATTTAATTGAACAAAATATTTTGATGATAAAATAAATGGGAGCGGGAAATAAATTGATGGATAGTCGCGGAGACCTCGAGAGCTCTTTATCCCTCTTAGGTTTTTTGGACTGATTCCCACCGCCCTCTAGAGATTCCACGTTTGCTTCTACTTCTCAATTTGCTTTTTTTTTTCTTTCATCTTTTATCTTTTTTTTTTTTTTTTCCGTAACTTTGCTACTTTTGTAAACATAAATCAATTTTTGATTAATAAAGAGGAGGAATGTCTCAATTTCTTTTTTTTAAATAAATTAAATTATTTTTATAATTTTTATACTAATCCCAAAAGAAAAGGTGAGAGGTCTACATCCATTACCTGCCATTTAACATCACGCACGTCAGTGAAAGGAACTGATCGCACTGGGTGGCGTTGGGCCGTTAGTCCACATGGGAACCGGGAGACCAGGAGCTGGGAAAGAGGAGAGGCTTCGGCTCAGTATATATATAGAGAGAGAGAGAGAGAGAGAGAGAGCGAGACCGGTGGTTTTTGTATTTTTGGATCTGAAGGCGAGACTTCCGTTGGGGTCAATTAAAAATTTAAGGATTTGACGTCTATCTCCCGTGCCGATTGCGACTGCCGTGGAAGGACGTACTTATGGCAAGGACGCGGGAGGAAGAAAAAGGTTGTTCCATAAGGAAGCGAAGGTTCATACAACATCACGTATGTCATCCTGTCGACTGCATGACGCCTGATGAAACCATTCCCGGGCTTCGATTCCGGGTCGGCCGAAACGGGTTCGGGAGAGACCCAAAATGGCTTAGAGCTTTGAACACATTTTCCGCTATTTGTATGCATCTCCTCTCTCTCTCTCACGCGCACACACGTATAGATGCACATTGTAATGGTTACAGTTACATGGGGTGTAAAATTCTCTATACACAAACTTAATGATTTAATAATAGGAGTTCAAAATAGAAAAGCAAACCATTTGATATGATATGTAAACAATCTATACACAGGAATGAAATATTCTGAAGAGCATCTGCCTGTGGATCAACTTATCCCAGAATTTGCAAATGAATTTGGTCTTAGTGCTGAGTGGTCAGCATGGTTTTACAATAATCAACCCAGATTTTAGCATGTGTGATAGATACATTTTCATCAAAAGTAAATAAATAAATAAAAATAATGGTAAGTATTAAAGGAAGAATTTTAGGATATGTTTGGTTGGGGCAATTGATGTCTGGAATGGGAATTGAAATGGATGACTTCCATTCCGATCATTTGATTGGGAGAAATCCCATTCCGATTTCCATTTTCGAGAGGAATAGGAATGGTCCAATTCTCCTGTAGCTGAATCCAGACCATCTTTAGGAGAGTTAAAATCTCATTCTATCGAAATGAGATAAAAATAATAATAAAAAAATATCTATTGGGGTCTCTTGGATCGGATGGCGTCGGAGATATGTGGAGTGAGAGGGATCGAGGTGGAAGGTATGGCCGACGACAAGATGGTGGAGGCGGGCGCCGATGGCGTGGAAGCAGGCAGAGGAGAGGACGGTGGAGGCGAACGAGCGGAGGAGGGAGGGGGCGGCGATGGAGAAAGGATCGACGAGCTTGACATAAATCAGGACGGAGATCTGGAACAGAGGTCGGGGACAAGGATGGCATGGTCTAGAGAGGGGAGGGAGGCAGCGAGGCTCTTGCGAAGGGTGGCGAGGAGGGCGTGGAAGGAGTCGTTAGAGGCGTGAGGATCCCGACGGGCCTGATCGGTGAGGAAGGTATCGATACCGATAATTGGAAACGAGGACGAGGTGATCGTGGTCATGCAAAGCAGGATGCGGCACGAATGACATGCGGACGGTGGTGGGGTGGGGCCACAGTGGGGTTGATGTGGTCGTGGGCTAAGGGAGGATCTACGGCGGCGAAGAAGAAGTTGGGGGAGAGCGAGGCGGGAGCTCTCTTCTGTTTTTTTTCTTTTCAATTTTTTTTACTTTTTTTTTATTTTTCATAAAATTATTTATATTTTATATTTTATTTCATAAAATATTTCATCTCTTATTATTATATTTAATTTTTATTTAATATTAATTTTTAAAATAATTAATTTTTAAAAATTTTAATTAAGAATATAAATAAAAATTTGAGTTGATTTTGATTTTTATTTTTATATAAACCAAATAATAATATTAAAAATCATCAAATTTGATTTTGATTTCAATCATGAATCAAACATTTTGGAGGATTTGATCATTTTGATTCTGATTTCAATCCATTTTAATTTCGATCATAAATCAAATACCTTCTTATTATTTTATGTTGTGGTTTAAAATTATATACTCTGGCAACTTAGCTACGTGGGATCAAAGAAGCACAATATGAGGTGGGGAGATGTGGGATAAGTAAGGACGGGATGGAGAGAAGTGGATAATTAAATATATTTGACAGACATGAAAAACAAAAATACACATATATAGAATTATCATAAAATTTAAATAAAAATAAAAAAATATTTTTACAAAAGATATAATCGAAATATCATTAATAAGAAGAAAAAACAATTCTACTAACTAAAAAATTTGAAAATAGACAGAGGTTTCAACAAATAAACCAATATTATATTTTTAAACTCAATATAAAATTTAGGTGCAGATTTGATAGAAAACAAAAGTAGCAAATGAAATTAGAAAATTAGTAATATATAATCAATTAATAATCCAACATCTATCTGACTTGAATTGGACCTAACTTTTGGACTAAAACTTATTGATTAGAAATTAGTCTAAATTAACATCTAGCTTCAAAGTGGGTCAAATATTGATCTCTTCTAGTTGAGCTTGACCCAGGAAAGACCAAATTTGATATTAAAAAGCTTACTATATTAAAGTATAAATTTTGACATTTGGGTATATTTCTTTCAACTTCCATCTGTAATTTTTCAATCTCAAAATCACTCTCCTACACTTCACATAATATATAAAACACCCCACATGCTGATATTTTGAAGTCACTCACACACCTAAATGGACTCAAAATTCTAAAAGTCGATCATATTAGGAAATTAATCTTCATTAATTATTGGAAGAGTTTTGGAAAAATGAAATATAGACAACTGAAACTTCCATATAGGCATGAAACTATTCGAAATCCAACATATAGACATAATTCTAGAAACTGATTCAGAAATTAAATTTAGTTAGAATTTGATTAGAAGTTCTACAAAAAGGACAAATTGAGGGAGAAATTGGATATATTTGAAAATTAGATGTGATTAACAATTTAGTAGGAAAGTGAAAATTAATCATAATTAGAACTTTCATTATCATCTCTTTTGAACTTATCCGAGCTTCCATCCACGATCAAAATTCTGGAAATTGTTGTCTACTGAAAATTAGTCATATTTGAAAATTAGTCTTAACAAAACTTCCATAAAATCATGATTGCACTCAAAATTCCTAGAAATTGGTGTATATTTTGAAACTAATTGCAGTTAAAACTTTTATAAACTTCTACCTATGATCAAAATTCTATTGATGTATATTTTGAATTGATTACATTTGTAATCATAATTAGAAATAACTAGAACTACCAAAAATCCTACCTATGGTCAAAATTCCAGAAATTGGTGTGGAAATCAAATTTAGGCAAAAGTCAGACATGTTTGGAAATTTAAGCATGATCAAATAATTCTAATATTTTGTGGAGAATCTATAGTGTTACGTACCACACTTCCATATTTTTTTATTGTTACCCGACTCTGATATTAATTTTTAGCCATTTTAAATTAGAAAAGCTTGCTAATGGATTAATTTTTGAAATTGTGTCTTTGAATTCCTACTAAGGTACTAAGAATAAAAGTAATATTTTCTCCTATTAGGGGTTGTTTGGATCCCTATCGTTGAAAAGATTACAATATGTACTTTTAAAAGAGTTACATGAATATTTTTGAAAAGCAGCTGGTTTTCTTTTAAATGAATAAGAAAAACTCATATTTTTAAGAAAAAGTCAATAGAGTACTTCACATTAAGATGAGATAGAAAACAAAATGGTTAAAAAGCATAATTCAACGACCATGAGAGTTCTTAAATGTTGAATAAAAGGAACCCAAATCAACAAACTAACACAGTGATGCAATCAAGAAGAAGAAACAATATCTTAGAATAGAATAAGAGAATATTAAAAATTCTCGAAAGCAGGCTTCTATATTTGTTACTTATATCAAGGAATAATAAAGCTATTATACAGGCAGGGATAGCAAAATTGATCCGACTCGATGGGTATGCACTCTATCCAAATCCGATCAAATCCGAAAAATAGTGTTTGATTGGGTTTGGATTCGAGTATGGAAAAAATCTAAAAACTATAATACAGGTATGGATAGAATATGGGTAGTACTATTTTCTACCGAAATCTGAATCCAAATCTCATCCGAATCTATGGGTATGGGTAATACCTGAACCCATACCCGAATATATATAGATGATCTCTCTTTCTCTCTCTCTCTCTCTCTTTATATATATATATATATATATATATATATATATATATATGATCTATCTCTATATATAAATATTCAATTTATAGTTAATATGATAATTATATTAGTTTCATCAATTATTGAATTATATTTGTATATATTTTTTTCATTCTCATTATCTTTTAGTATCTCAAGCTTTTTTTCAGTTAATATTTTTTATTATAAAATAAAATAATTAATATTTTTATATCTTAAAAATATTATAATTTTGAATTCTTTATCTTTTTGAATAAGTCCTAATAGAGATGGTCTTGTTTTATTTAAAAATAATGTCCTTCCATCTTTATAAAATGAGGAATATAAATTTGTTCAAAATATCAATAATAATAATAATAATTATTATTATTATTTTTTCATTATGATTTTGTCTTCAAATAGACAATTTCAATTCATCTCATGATAGTGATTCATCTTTAATTCATCCCATAAAAATTAAGTTTAAAATAAAAAAAAACATATCAAGTATATATCAACCAAGCCAATAAAGTAATTGAATCTAATAAATAATTATTTCTATACTATATAATTATTAATATATATTTTATAATAAAGATAATTAGTAGCTTTGGTTCTAAAACAAAAAATTGAAAGTAAAATATTTTCATCACATATTGCAGCTAAGTAACTTGTAGAGTTGTAGTTATTACTTCATAAAATTATTTAGAAGTTTGGTATTCAAGTTCACTATTTTTTCAATACTATACTGAGTTTTCATGGATAAAATAATAGACTTAATGGTTTTGTTCTATGTTGAATTATAATTCTATTTTTATACTTGATTTCTATAAATCTGAACTTATAAATTATATTCTATATTAAATTGGTAATTCTATTTTGGTTAATAATATGTATAAAATTATTTTGATTGTTTATCTTTTTGGGTATGAGACGGATATGGGGCAGGTATGGGATGGGCATGGGTTGGATATGGAAAAATGGATTATCCGTGGATATCCCTGAACCCATTGGATATGGAGATGGATATTTTTTTTTTATCCGATCGAGAATCGGGTAGGATTTGAGTATAGAGTATTAAGTTCGGATTTGGAGATAGGTAGTACAATATCCTATCCATTGCCATCCCTATATACAGGTTCTATATGCATACAGGTGAAGTTGCCCTTATAGAATCTGAGTTAAATTCTGGCTCTATTTAGTACAATATATAAGTCTGGACTTATCTAAATAGCCATGACTAATGAAAATAATCATGAAATTAAAATCTTCATGAAGCTAGATATCAACTTATGCATCAATTTTGACTTTTTTTTTCCCCTCCTGTTGACTCATTTCTATATCAACATTGCCTAATTCCTACCAGATTAGAAAATATTTGCCAGACCAAAAAGGACTTCTTTATTTTGGCTAACCTATTTCAAAGCTAAAACATCATCGTAGGCTCGCATCAATTGCCTACAATGAAACCCTTTAGGGTCATCACACCTGCGCAATGCTCATTAAGAGCTTGATGGACATATTGAAAGGATCTTGCTCCAAAATCTTTTCTAGACCTACCTGAAGTGGCGGGGGTCGTCTATTATGGATCTACTGATCCTGTAGGATAGTTAAACAAAATTAAAATAAAAAGTTTAAAAATTCATAAAAGAGAAATAAGGAAGAAAGATCCAAATCTAAATCCTACCCTATTGTGTTGGACCAGCTTCCAAAGTAAAACTTATGGTTTAGATGTAAGTCTAAATTAAGAACGTATTTCAAATATAGTTTGGTATTTTCCCATCTAACTGGAGACGGCCAAGTGCGATCACAGGGAGCAAATTTGGTGTGACAAAAATTGGCCATAAAAACTGAATAAACTCTTGTATTGTAAATCTCTTAGAAAATGTTGACCTTTCTTACACTTTAAGTCTCACGTGAACAAATATAATTCGATTATCTAATGCTACTTGGCCAAATTTATTTCGGTTAAAATTTTGTTTCGTAGTTAGGTTTCATTTTAATTGAAAACATACAAGAAAAAAAAAGTTCCTAATTTAAAGCTTGCCCAACCTAACCTAGACTAGCTTCCAAAGTAAAATTTATAGGTGAGATTTAGCCCTAATTAAGATACACTTTAAGAACCTGTTAGGCATATGTTCCCATCTTATTATAATTGACCTAATTATATCCATAGGGAGTATATTTGGTGCGACAAAAATTAGTTAAAAACACTAAATCAAACCTATTCACTATCAATGATATTGATAACTTGAAAGAAGAGGTGAAATGTTATAGACCAACCAATTATTACTCTATACATCAAAATTCTATAAAATATAGTCTTACAATGTAAGTCTCACTTGAGCAAGCATGGCTCAATCAATTTAATCTGACCTATGCAAATTTAATTTCTGTTTAATATTTTGGATTGGGTTGGGTTTTGGTTTAGCTTTTTCTTTCTTTTTTTTTTTTTTGGCAATGGTTTAACCGTTTTGTAGTAACCCGGCCTATGACTAGTTGGGAGGAGAAAAGGGAGCCTCGGTAAATCCTTTTAAGTAAGGAGGATATAAATTAAAGGTTTTTATTTTTCAAGTCAATTTTAAAATTCTTTTTATAGTTCTTGGTGCCTGCTTGGTTCTATAATTTATTAGTAGGAGTTTTAGATGGATTAAATAACTTTTAGGGATGTATGCGAGAGAAGCATGTTTTCTTTTTTCTTAAAATAGAATACAAAATCATCTAATTAGATTTGGAAAAATCATCCAAAATAATATTTTGAAAATCAATCCACATAATTTTTGGACAAGATAATTATGTATTCATAAGAAAAGTTGTCACGCTCTGGCCAGCCCGAGCAGCCGCACGTCCCTACAATTTAACTCCTAAAGACATATAAGCCCAACCTTTATATTCAAAATTATTATATCAAAACATACTCAGACAGTAATAATAAAAACAAATCTCTAATTTTATTGATTCAAATAAAATATAATTCATCAACATCTCAAAAAATTGAGTAACATAAATCAAAATCAATATTTATTTAAAAATAAATTAAATAAATATCTTCTAAGATCTTATTCTCCTCACTGCTCAGTCTCAGTCTCCACATGCTCTTCTGGATCTGAAAAAAATAAAAAGATCGAATGAGCTTTATAGACACAATAAGTTACCACTATCTTTGAGAGATCAAGCACAATTAATTTTCAAAATATAATGATTTAACAGTAATATATAGCAATATAATTTTTTTTCAAAATATATCATGTATATCAATAAAATCTAAAAATTCTCTCATCACAATTTTTGATGACTACAGCTATGATTAGCCCCATAATAATGCCTAAAGGTGACTAGCTTATGAAAAATAAACACGTGATATATCAGTGTGCCAATGATCAGTTCTGATTGGCTAGGCTCAAAAGGAACTAGCTTTAATTCACACGACTATGATTAGCTCCGTGATAAAGCAAAAATACTAGTTTTGAAATATGTATATATGATGCATTAGCTTGTACCAATAATCAGTCCTGATTGGCTAGATTAGAAAGAATTAGTTCTGCTAGTGATTAACCCTGATTAGCTAGGTCTGAAAAAAACTAGTTTTTAACATATGGCAAACAATTAGTCTCCTTAGCTAGATCCGAATCATAGTCAAACTAAAGAGCTTTTCTCATAATTTCATTATAACTAAATAATCATACTCATTTTCATGATAATATCAAATTAAATTTTTCACATCTTATTTTTAAAAGTAAGAGGACAATTTTTATTCAATATTCATGAAAGAATAAACATGTACAAACTTATTTCCAAAGGTCATGCAACATTAAATCAAAGAGATTATCTCATTTCAAATTTTATAATCATACTAAAGTGACACCATGCTTGATTCATAATTTTGAATTACTTTTTACGCATAAAATATAAACTTCCAAACTTTATAATTTTTAAATATTTTAATATTTTTATGTACAAAATCTAATTTTTAAATATATGAATATGCACTAAATATCCAAAGATTAAAGGAAACTTATAGTCTTAGGTCAATCAGATCCAAAAATTATAGCCTTTGACTCATGGTCCGGACCTTAAATCCATGATCCTTTCGATCTAGATTAAAATTCTGAATTAGATCTATTTTAGTAATAAAAAAAAAAGATTAATTGGGTTTGGTGTACTTAGCCGGTAGAGATACAGAGGAAAGAGTAGTCAAGATTTGATTTCTTTGATCTAATCGATCAAAATAAAAAGAAGAGAGATGCTCAATCTAGACTAGTTAGATTTTTAGATTGGATTCTATTTCACTATAAGAAAACTGACTATTAGTGACAGCTAAATACTATCGCTAATAATAAAAATACCATCGGTAAATGTATTAGTGACACAAGCCATCGCTAAAAAGCCGTCGGTAAAAAGCACGACGTTGGAGGTGCATATTAGCGACAGTAGAAATGACAGTGTTTCCATTGTCACTAATAATAGGTAGTAGTGATGGTCATTAGTGATGGCTTTCTGTCGCATATAATATTTTTTTAAACTTAAATTTAAATATTTAAAAAAATATTAGCGATGGCTTCTCTGTCTCTAATACATTGTCATTGATACTCTTTTAGCGACGGAGTTACCATCACAAAAGCCATCGCTAATAATAATTTTTTTAAAAAAATAATTTTTAATAATTATATATATTAAAATTTGTTATAATTTAATTAACAAGTAATTATATTTACTAAAACTTGTTATATATAAATTAATAAGCTACATATATTTATGAATATTAGAACAACTAATAATTAACTATCACTATCATAAATAAAAAAATAATACTATAAAGTATATCAAAATTAAATTATACAAATAATACTACTTAAATATCAAATACATTATATCAAAGCTAAAAAAATCAATAAAGATCCTCCTCCTCCTGTACATCCTCTGCAGCAACAGATGGATGAGAGCCAGATGTTCCAGCATTCTGTAATAAAATATTATTAATAATTTTAGTACTAAATTAATTAAAATTATAAAATTAAAGTAATTGATCCACCTCAAGCCTAAATTTTTATGGAGGAATATATTTATATATACGATACGATTCTCGAACGGATTATTTTTACATATTTCATTCGATGATATGGAGCTATAGACACCCCTAGCTAGTACTTCATCAGATGGTTAAGTTGAATTTTGACCTTTTGGATACTCTCTTCTGTTAGATGTGTGCTCTAGATGCCAAATTGGCTGACACATTCCTGTACAAATGTAAGGGCAAATTTATAATTTTGACTATAAATGAATAAAAGGGTTATTCTACTATCACATTGTGTACATTATGTCTGTGATACATCCTTTGAGTTAGTAGGAATGTTAATTCATATTTTTAAGAGTTGAAAATTTAAGACATGAATTTACATAACTAACTCATAAACAGCTCCTGACCATAGGATCATCACGAGGATGGTGATCGATCCGAAAGGTTGGTGCACGATCGCTTTTTTAGGGTAGATTATCTTGAGTCTACAGTGTGGAGACACCAGAGTAAAAGTACAGGTATTCATTGAGAACGAGAGTACTGAGCGTGACCACCTCGAGCAGTCATAAGGAAGTTTATCTTCTCATCGATAACTAGCTCGATGCTGCAGCTGTGTATCTAATTTTTTGACCTGAGGTACATCGACAGTTCATCTTGAGTGTGTTATAGTTTGACTACATCAAAACTCGATCTCCTAGCCATTTAAAATCTTGAGGTATATGTTGGCTGTAGCATATTCATTGTGGAACTAGATTGCACCAAGATGGAATCTATCAACCTCGATAGATAAGAGGAGTAGTCCTATGATGATCGAAAGATCGAGTCCTTAAGTCCATGGTCATGGCAGAGTGAAATAATGAAAAAATTTTTTCATTAAGGTTTCACATCAGACTTGAATCGATCGATTGATTCATATGACTGATATTGCATTTGATGAGTTCACCTTAACCCTAATTTAGTCGGGACTCATGATAGAAGAACTCAATCACACAGGTAGCTGCACCGAGAGGTTCATCTTCATTTCTGATGGGTTGCCATCATATACTGCTAGGTGTCACTTGTAGATTTTGAAAGTAATTAGAATGATCTTGATGATCGATCATTCTAATTATCTGAATCAGAAGAGTTCTGGTCCATCGAAAGGAGTTTCGATGATGTCGATGATGAGATCATGATATGTCTCATTACCATATGGAAATGAACCTAACTGAGTCACACAAACAAGAGTTAGGGTCTGGATGTCATCAATTGAGCTAGTCCAGTTTGATTGATTTGGATTAGATCCAATTAGATTCAAAAAAATTGTGCTAGCACACGATTGAGCCTAACTTTCTTCTTGTGTAATCTTTTCCATCTCGACTGAGCCAAATGTGATTTGACTCACCCAGAGAATTTTGAGAAGATTTCTCTCAGTCTGACTGGAGCCAGTCTAGCTCAGAAAAGTCTTGTCTTAATTCATAAGATAAATTTAAGACAACACCTGCTAATTCCTGTCATCTGCCATTTTCGTTTTAGGATATCGATCAAACGTTGACCCATGGACCTTGGACTGAAGGCCACTTGGTAAGAGGTCATTGGAGAGTTTTTGTGGAGTGTCCATCTACTAATTTTACCCTCAAAGTGGGCACCATAATCAGATATGGCGTGCACCCCAAATGGATAAGGATAGAGTCCCATGAGATGAGGACTCTATGTCTTGATCGACTCAAACTATTGGGCACCAATCTCACTGTGTTTATCCAGTGTTGGCACCAACAGTAGGAGGGTTTGGTGGGGTTCTTATCTGATATGATCAAATGACATTACTCCATCAATAAAATTTTTCTAGAATTAATTAAAATTTTTTGATTGATCGAATGATGTGGCACTGCATGGCACAGCAGGGTCTATTTAAACCCTGTCTGCGCCTAGGATTGTGAGAATTTGCTCAATACCCAACAAAAACATGAAACCCCTCCACTTCTCCATGCCCCCTCTGCTCCTCTCCCTCTCCTCTTCATGTCTAAGAGGTTGGGCATCCATCTGGTGCTTGTCCAAGGTGTGGTGGCTCCTTGATCAGAAGGCTGCAGGGATTTGTCGAGAAGCTGCTGCTCCAGCTTCAGAAGATCTTGCAGATCAGATCTAGATCTGATTTTTAGAGAAAAGATTTATGAGGAGAAGATAATCTAGATCCTACTTGAGTGGATACCGGTAGAGGCCAGATGACTATGTGGCTATTTTAGAATCTCGGGCGTTGCTGCGATCATCTACAGGGTAATCTAGTTATCCTAGAGGTATTCCTCTAATCCTCAAATTTTAGATTTAATTTTAGATTAAATATTAGATAATAAGAATTAGATCTAATAGATTTTAGATCTAAAATAAAGTAGGATAATTTTTTTTAAAAATATTTCATCCCAGATCTCATTAGATCTGGAAGATCCTACAAGAAAAAAGTAATTTTTCTTTCAACTGGTATCAAAGCCAGGTTGATGGCTCTATTTCAGATCTAATTTAGATCTAATTTTTATTTTTATTTATCTAATATTAATAAATTTTAGATATCACATCAGATGTGATTGAATCTGAAATAAAAAAATTTAAAATTAAATCTAAGTAGATCTAACATGTATGAGATGCATGACTAGACTAAGAATAGTTTAAACTATAAATAGTCTTGAAGTTATATGTTTAATATAATTAAAATATAAATTAGATCTAATTTATTTTTAATTTTTTGATATTATAAATATTATATTCAGATTAAAAAATAAAAATAAAAATAAATTTAATTAATTCATAAGATTGATCTGCTGCATGCTTAGACTAGTTGTAGAATTATTCTAGTAACTGTCTAAAATAGATTTTATATTGAATAGTTTAATTTAAATCTTATTTTTTAGATGTTATATGTGATGTATTAGATCTGAAAGCATGCTAATTAGATCAGATTTTAATACATGAGATGTATGCAAAGCATGTATAAGTTAGATATGAAATTATATATGTGATATGTAACTTAGATCTAACTATTTTGTAGTTAAATTAATATTTTTGATTAAGGTATTCTCATGACCGTCCGGTCATAAGAACGAAGTAGGGTTTAAGACCCTCTCCTTTCATTCAATGGGGTGTTCTTATGGCGTGTAGGGTGCTGCACGTTCATCCTTAATCAAAAATCAAACTTAATTTTCTGCAAAATCCAAGATCCTAAAATTTTAGGATATATTTATATGTTTTTTTATGAACCCAAGACTTAATTAATGAATTAAACTTATGAAATTAAATTAGGTCTAAAATTGAAAATTTCAGATCTAAGTCATTTTATAAAATTGGGTTCGGGCTTGGGTAGCTCAATTAGGTCTAGCGGTTGATCAAATCGAATCAAAAGTTGGTTAGATGGGATCATGAAAGCTAATAATTGACCACCTAATAGGATTAAGTTTAGGCCAAGGTCAAATCACATTCATATGTGACTCGATCAAGTTAAGACCTAATTTGGCTCAGTGGTTAGAGCCTGGATTGTAGACTAACCCAATTGGTTCTGGTTCGATAATTTGGTGTCTAAGATAAGTTGGGCAGATGTGATCGACTGATTTTTAATTGGGAGCTACTCGACTCGAATGTGTTCTTGTCAAGTTAATGGCATATCCCTCCCACCGATCTCACTTACCTGGCCATATATGTCGACCTAGTTCTGATTTGAGGTGACTAACAATTCGAGCTAACCCATGCCACTAGGTTAGTCATAATTGTTATGACTATGTCAAGTCAAGTTTAATGAGACCTAAATCAAATCTCTCTAAGAAAATATTAAGTCTAAGGTCTTCACCATTGTGGATGTGCGGGCCTTCCGGGTTGATTTTCTCGATGGTTATAGTGGCTCAGTTGCATCGAAAAGATGCAACCATGTCCATTAGGTATTGGATGCTACGGATTAGAGGATGGATTGTGCTCAATATTTCGGATATGTGAGGGACCCAATCAGGAATCTAGTTCGTGAAAATGGTGGGTCTGACTTAACTAAAGATTGGAGCAATATTCGGGCACGGTGAGCTTCATGAATTAGAGATCAAGTTTTGGATGCACCATGATTAGAGAATCATTGGACAAGAGTTGTCCACTCATCGGTTGATCCATCACCAATAACTGTTAGGTGAGGTGATGAGCCAGTCGGTGAGACCGCACCACCCACTAGAAATCACTAATACTGAGATTTTCACATCTCTACCTAGGGAGTATAGGGATCTGAGAAAATAGTG
>NC_026001.2:70043978-70105504 GCF_000442705.2 Elaeis guineensis | reverse complement strand
AGGTTGTAGATGATTGTGCTCCAACAAGTATAGATTATAAAATGATAAATGTTATCTAGTAGATTCATCATAAGAAATACATCTTTCAAAATAGAACTCATATGTTATGATGAAGTCCTTAGAACTACTACCAAAATGATAAAAGAGGATTTATCATGTGGTTCTTAAATCATGCTTGTGATCAAATGTTACAATTGTTACAAGGACAATAATTGTATCAAGTGTAGGTCGTTGTATGCCATATTAGTTGGTTGTCCTCTTAACCAAGAGTATGATGACACGGATATGGTATATGGGTGATTTATAGAAGTATATTGCACTGAGCGTGATCACTTCTGGAGTACTCTGTTGTCAAAGATTGCTCTGATGGGATATAGGTATATGTGTCCTTAGACCTGAGGTTGCCTCGGTGACTTACAAGAAACTCACTGTGCTTTGGTGTCGGACTATCCAAATTTTTAATTTGATGATGGAAGATTTTGGGTACAGTCAAGTACTTATGAAGTCTGAGTACGAGTCAAGATGAGATTGACCACTCTAAGTAAAATTAGAGATGATGCATCACTGTGTTTCAATTCAGCAAAACTTTAGCTAAAGTAATCCTAATGAGGAGTCACAAGATTTTTTAAGGTTGAGACACAAATATGGACCACTCTTCTAGGATTGACAGTTTAACTCAAAGTCGTCCTTGAGCATCGAGAGTCAATGGGATGAATTATATGGTAACTATATCTACATGAGTTCTAGAGTATTGTTGGGCATACATTCGGCCTATCCGGATGTCAGATCTCATTGCTAGATGGTTACATCGATTAGTATAAAAATTATTCTTATGCTATCAGCTTAAGTTCGAACCTATAGGGTCACACATATAGAAGTACTTGTCTGATCAAATGGCTAATCGACGATTATGAATCGTTGAAGATTTAATTATCAATTTGATTGATGATTAATTCTTTACAAAGATTATAATAAATTATTTACTAATGATTAGTAAATTAAAAAATAATTAATTAACAATATGATTGTTAGTTGACTCAATTTGATTGAGTAATGGGGATTAGATTAGATCTAATTGAATTGGATTCAATTAGATTGGTTTTGGATTGATTGGATGCATCTTTATTGAATAATAAGACTTGTTCCAATTGATCTCAGAGATGCATGAATATAAATTATTCTTATATAGGCTTGGATTGGATCTAACCCTATTGGATAATAGGTTTGATTGGATTAAGCCCTATTATCAAATAGCTTCCCTGATATCCATCAAGAATCAATCCCTAGATCAATGGGGTTTTAATCTAACTAATTACAAATTTAATTGGAGCCTAATAATTGGGCTAAAATCTAATTAGTTAGTTTGTTATAACCAATTTCTAAGTTAGTTAGGATTGGGTCCAAGAATTAGTTAGAATTTGATCAAGATCTTGAATCCTATTTGGAATAGGACTCAACCCAACCAACCCATGTGATATGAAAAAAATTCTCCATGCTCCATATGAGCCATGCCCTCTTCTCTTTTCTTCCGTGAGAAAGGAGGTGCCCCTCCTTTGTTGTCACCCAAACAAAAAAAAAAAAGATAAGGGGGCGTCCAACCAAACTGCTCACACCTACCCTCTCTTCTTCTCTTCCTTCTTGAGATTTTGTTACTGATTTTTATGCATCAAAAAGAGGCATCTCTGCTGGTTTTATAATAGAAAATTGGAGAAGAAAAGTTTTTTTCAAAGAGAGAAATATCAAGGAAGAAGAAGGGTCTTCTTTTTTGTGCGCAGTCTTGAAGAAGGAGTTCTTCTTTCAGATTTTTTTTATTTTTTTTTCAAGATAAAAATTAGATTAGATCTAATTTTTAACATGATGATTTAGAGGAGAAATACTAAAAAAATCTAGTTGGGTGTTTGGAGCTTCCTAGAGTTCTAGATCAAGAAGAAAAAGAGAGAAGAAGAGAGAAGAACGGTTCTTCTCTTGGATCATTCTTTTGGATTTTTCTAGATTTTAAGATTTCATATGATTTTCAGCATGAAAATTAGATTAGATCTGATTTTTATCATAAAAATCAGAGAAGAAAAGTTCTTCTTAAGGGCATGAAAGGAAGAGAGAAAGATTATCTCTTATGCGTGAAAAATTGAGAAAAAATGGTTCTTCTCTTGATCTTTGTTGTAGAGATCAGATGCATGAATCTAGCAAGAAAAGGAGAGGATCTTCTTATTCTTCATCTCTATCATATTTCTCTCAGATCCGTCAAAGGATGGTGTCTTCGTGAGCTAGCACTCTCGGAGAGATCGATCAGCATGAGGGCTTCATGTGGATATCCGTAGAGGTCGAACGTGTGTGCGACTGTCAAGCATCATGAAGAACCATCTACTATAAATTTTGGATGTGATGATCTACTATCCATCCTCAGATATGAAGTTTTAAATTCAATTAATATTTAGATATGATGTAAATATAAATTAGATATGTTCTTTACTTGCTGAATTTTAGATTTTAGATTTACATATATGCATATTAGTTCATATCATAGATCCTATATGGTGATTTTAGATTTGATCTATACATGCATTGTAGATTAAATTATTTAATCTATGTATGTTTCACTATAAATTTTTAAAAATGCATGCACATCATCCAACATGCTTCCCTTCAATTGGTATCAGAGCCAGGTTAGTTATGACATGAACATATATGCTGGTAGAGTTGAAATCTCGATTTAGCAATGCATGAGATATGTTATGATCTGATTTTAGATATGATCTAATATAAAATCAGATCTAATATAATTTATATTAGATCTAAATTTTTATATATATGATATGTGAATTAGATTAGATATTCTGAGTAGCAAAGTATTCAGATTGGGTAATCACCAAGCCATCCGGTCATAAGAGCAAGTAGAGTTACATGACCCTCTCTTTCCATTCAATGAGGTGCTCTTCATGGTATATAGGGGTGCCACTGTGAGGTCTCATAAAAAAGAAAGCGAAAGGAAAAAATTTATTTTTCTGCAAAATCCTAGATATTGAAACCCTAGGATTTATTGTATGTGATACAAAGCATGAATTGTATGAAAAGTAAAATATCTAATCTATATGATTAAAATTATTTTAATCATGAAAATAAAATTTAAAATTATAAAGTATTTAGATATGATCTAAAATTTGTTATGATTGATTTTATTTCAGTTTATGTGAAAATTTTCAAATATGAAACTATATGATACTTGTTGGCGTGTCAATTGAGCCGATTAGTTTTGAACTAAGTCGATCCAGTCCTCTGATTTGATCAATTCAGTGTTGACTGATCCAACCCAGTTGACTCAGACCGAACAGTAATAGTTAGTGTTCAAGATCAGTTAGTTGATTGAGTATCAGACTTAGTCGATGCACTGAAGTGAGCCAACTTAGCTCAGAGGTGAGCCGACCTAATTTTCAGATCAAAAAATTTTGCATAAAATTGATGTAATATTATTTTATAAAACTAAAATTATTTTAATTAATAATTTTAACCCATGTTAATGCTATACTTAATTAAAAATTAAAAAATATATTTTAGATCTAGAATTGTGATTAAAGATCTAATGACATTGCATAAAACATGGGACATGGGTTAACTCAAATTAGGTCCTTTTAATTGGGTTAGACTTAAGATTAGAATCAAAGACCTAATGGATTAAAAAGGATAGTTGATCAAATCTGACCAATAGTTGATTTAGATTAGATCAAGGATACTCTAGATCAAACACAATAGTTGTAATTGATCAAGTCCATATCTTTGATTAAACTAAATAGACCTTGATTATGGCTCAAAGGTTGAGCCCGAGTCATTAGACTGACTAGATCGCTAGGTAACTCGAGTTGACCTATGCCATTAAGATTATTAGTATGACTGATTTAGGTGCCATAGACCGATTTGTCACCAGTCCTTCTCATGATTTGGTGAAGTCAGTGGGAGGATTTATGATGTGCCGGTTGGATTCGCTAGTCACTAATCCTTTGTATGACTTGATCAAGTCAGTGAGAGGATTTATGACTTATAGATCAACTGATGTCCTCTAAAATATATTAACCAAATCTTCTAAATTATTATGTCCATAAAATGAGCTAGTTATGATGATAACTAGATCATAGCCTCCTATTAAGGTGTATGATAATGAGTCCAATATTTTAAATATGCATTGGAGACGCCACACACCTGGTGTCTATTACGTATTAAAATTATCATCCATTATATGACCATCTTATTATACCTTCAGATTAATGCTCAGGTTGGTCGAGCCACACTCGAGCCTGAACATCCGTTTGTTGGATGTATTTGATGTTGTCATGTTAAGGGTTGGACCTAATCAGGATTTTTAGTGGAGGTGCTACACGCTTGCTGAAGGGATGCCTAGGATAAAATCTGATTACTAAAAATTATTTAAAAAAATAATTGGTTATGAACCTACTCATGGATGTACTAGGGTTGGCCGAGCTACACTCGGACTCGAATGCAGTCTGTGTGGATTCTAGTACCTGCTAAGAAATTAAAGTAATTCTTCGGATTAAAGGTAGAGGTTGCCAATTCATATAAAATAGTGGAAGAATCTTTAGCCTAAAGTCTAAATCTTTAGGCTTAAAAAAATTCATATACTAATAGATCAATTATTCTCTCTTCAGAAATGGCTAGAAAATTATCGCTCTCTTCACTGTTAGATAGTGAAAATATTATCAGACCTAACTTTGATAGCTAGTATCAAAAATTGAGTATAGTTTTTAGGCAAATTGATCAAGAAGTCTCAGGCTAACCTAAACAAACTTAAAAGAAAAATTAGTAAATGATTATTGGTCAAGATAGTTATATGATAACTCTTTGAAGTTTCTCTATTGGTAATACTACTATCTGGGTATAAGATACCGATAGTGTAAGTCATGTTTGCAAATATTGCAAAAAATTTCAGGATAGTAGAAGATTTAAAAATGGTAAGAGACTCCTAAATGCAAGACATAGAAGTCTGTTCTAGTCTTAACATTAGGAATCAATGAGCTTGTTCTCAATCATGAAGATGTCATTTAAGTGATTGTCACTATTATTCAATCTTATTGATGGTGTCAATAAGAATAATTATTGTGATATCATTATGAATGATACTGTAATAATATGTAGATAATTGAAAATGATATAAATTCATTACCATAGTCTGTTAGTGTAAAGTACACATCTAACTAGCATCCAAGATTAGATAATATCACTGAAGCCTGCCTTTGGCATAGTTGACTTAGTCACCTTTTATTGAAAAGGATGAATGAGCCAGCAGTGTTCTGAGTTTGGTACATATTGATGTATTTACACTCATGAATATTAGTACCAAAAGAAGGCTTACTACTTCATTAAAATCTCTGACGACCTATCTTGACATGAGTGCATGTTGCTTATGAAACATAAATCTGAATTGATTGAAATATTCAAATGATTCCATAATTAGGTAGAAAAATAAACTGTAAAGAGTATTATAACTCATCAGTTAGACTAATGAAGTGAATACCTTTATAGTAAGTTTTTGACATGTCTTGAAGAGAATTGGATTCTCTCTCAATGGATCTCTCCTGAGACATCACTATTTTAAAAGGATGTCTGAAAAGAGGAATTAAACTTTGTTAGACATAGTTCGATCTGCTGTGGAGTATGCTGGTTTGCCTGAGGTTATGTTTTAGAGACTACTTGATATGTGCTCGAGAACATTCTGAGCATATCGATCATCAAAACTTCATATGGGATATGAACTTGGGTAATTCAATACTCTCTTACCTTAAGATTTGGGATATCGAACTTATGTGAAATATTCATAAATCGATTAGCTTAGATCTTGATCTGATAAATATTATTTTAGAGATATTTCTTCTACCTTCCAGATGGGTATGAAATGTTTATGAATCTTTAGGCATTCTTTTTAGAAAAGAAGTTCCTTGATGAAGAAACTGATGCTGTTAAGACCAAGCTTAGTAAAGCTTGATAGGTAGAGAAACTGACTCCGACACAAACTAACAAAATCGGAGTTGATTAGATCAAATCTGGAGCCTGATGTAAAGGCATCCTTAAATAGATATGGTAGAGTACCGTATCAGCTGAATAGATATTTCGATTCCTAAATTTAGGATGGAGATTTGATCTCCCATATGAATGCAATATAGGGATCTAATCTTGAGAAGTGGCTTGGAGCCATTAAATCTGAAATGAAGTCCATGAAGATCGATGATGTATGCATGTTTGTTGATTTACCTGAATGGGTAAGACTCATAAAGTGTAAGTGAATTTTAAAATGGATAAAGGGTGCAGATGGAAAGGTGGAGACCTATTAGTTCTGTCCGATTGCCAAAAAATTTTATCAAAGTTATAGTATTGACTATGATGAAAAGTTTTTCTTGTGGCAATCCTCAAGTCTACTCAGATTGAATCAAGCTTTTCAAAGTTGGAATATATATTTTGAATGTATGATTTTATTGAGAATGAAACAGAATTCTGTATGTGCAAATGGGTTAATAGTTCTATAAATTTATTCTTTGTATTATTTGGATGAAATTCTCTTAATCAAGAATGACATCCCTACATTACAGAAAATAAAAATTTGATTGTCATCTCCGTTCTCCATAAAGGTTTGAAAGGTTATTAGAACCATCCTTAAGTATTTGTGAAGTACTAAGGACCAATAGCTCATTTATGAAGAGTCTGACTTAAAACTTATAGAATATTGATTCCAGTTTCTAACCGGATCGGAATGATAAAGTTGTGTCAGGTTATATTTTTATCCTAAAAAATAGAGCGACATGCTGGAAAAGTTCTATGCAATAGTCAATAGCCAATTTTATTTGCAATACGAAGTTCTTTACAGCATTTGATGCTAGTAAAGAAGTTATTTGATTATGGAAGTTCATCAGTGAGTATGGAGTGGCACCCTCCATGATGATCCAATCTTTCTGTATTGATAGTAGTACTGGAGCCATAACTCAAGTTAAAGAATTGATGTTCTATCTAACAACCAAATATTTTTTGTATTGCAATTACCTTATTCGATAAGATCGAAATAAAGTTGACCTTGGGAAGATCGATCGAAAGGAGAACTTAATCGATCCATTGACTAGAGCAATCAGATCTAAAAAGTTCGATGATCACAAGTGGAAGATCGGTATGTGATACCAATCTGATTGGCTTTAGTCCAAGTGAGAATTATTGAGAAATATATTCTAAAGCTAATCATCTAGATTGTAGATGATTGTGCTCCATACAAGTATATAAATTATAAAATGATAAATATTATCTGACAGATTCATCATAAGGAATACATCTTTCAAAATAGAACTTATATGTTATGATGAAGTCCTTAGAACTACTACCAAAATTATAAAAGAGGATTTGTCATGTGGTTCTTAAATCATGCTCGCGACCAAATGATACAATTATTACAAGGACAATAATTGTATTAAGTGTAGGTTGTTGTATGCCATATTAGTTGGTTGTCCTCTTAACCAAGATGTGTGGTGATACGGGTATGGCATATGGGTGATTTGTAGAAGCACATTTCACTGAGCATGACCACTTCTGGAGTACTCCGCTGTCAAGGGTTATTCTGATGGGATATGGGTATATATATCCCTCGAACTTGAGGCTACCTCGGTGACTTGCAAGCAACTCACCTTTGCTATCAAGGGTTGTTCTGATGGGATATGGGTATATGTGTCTCTCAAACCTGAGGCTGCCTTGGTGACTTGCAAGCAACTCACTGTACTTTGGTGTCAGACTATCCAAATTTTTAATTAGGTGACCGAAGGTTTTTGGGTACAGTCAAGTACTTATGAAGTCTGAGTGTGAGTCAAGATGTGATTGATTGCTCCAAGTAAAATTAGAGATGATGCATCACTGTGTTTCAATTCAGTAAAACTTTGGCCAAAGTAATCCTAGTGAGGAGTCACAAGATTTTTAAGGTTGAGAAACAAATATGGACCATTCTTCCTAAGTTGACAGTTTAATCCAAAGTCATCCTTGAGCATCGAGAGTCAAAAAGATGAATTATATGGTAACTATATCCACATGGGTTCTAGAGTGTTGCTGGACATATATTCAGCTTATCCGGATATCAGATCCCATTGCTAGATGGTTACATCAATTAGTATAAAAATTATTTTTATGCTACCGACTTAGATTTGAATCTATGAAATCACACACATAAAAGTATCTATCTGATCAAATGGCTGATCGATGATTATGAATCATTGAAGGATTTCATTATCAATTTGATTGATGATTAATCCTTTGCAAAGATTGTAATAAATTAATTACTAATGGTTCATAAATTAGAAAAATAATTAATTAATAATATAATTATTAATTGACTCAATTTGATTGAACAATGGGGATTGGATTAGATCTAATTGAATTAGATTTAATTAGATTGGTTTTGGATTGATTGGATGCACCCCTATTGATTAATAGGGCTTGTTCCAATTGATCTCAGGGATGCATGAATATGAAATTATTCTTATATAGGCTGAAATTGGATCTAATCCTATTGGATAATAGCTTGATTGGTTCAAGCCCTATTATCAAATAGCTTCTCTGATATCCATCAAGAATCAATTCCTAGATCAATGGGATTTTAATCTAACTAATTATAAATTCAATTTGAGCCTAATAATTGGGCTATAATCAAATTAGTTAGTTTGTTATAACTAATTCCTAAGTTAGTTAGGATTGGATCCAAAAATTAGATAGAATTTGATCAAGATCTTGAATTCTATTTGGAATAGGACTCAACCCAACCAACCCATGTGATATGAAAAAATTCTCCACAAGGTAAGGGTGCATCCAAGAGTTGGACGCCCCAAACTCCTCATGCCTACCCTCTCTTCTTCTCTTTCTTCTTGAGATTTTGTTACTAATTTTTACACATCAAAGAGAGGCTTCTCTGTTGGTTTTACAATAGAAAATTGGAGAAAAAAAGTTCTTCCCAAAGAGAGAAAGATCAAGAAAGAAGAAGGGTTTTCTTTCTTATGCACAGCGTTGAAGAAGGAGTTCTTCTTTCAGATTTTTTTTTAATTTTTTTTTAAGATAAAAATTAGATTAGATCTAATTTTTAACATGAGAATTTAGAGAAAAAATATCAAAAAAATCTAGTTGGGTGTTTGGGGCTTCCTAGAGTTCTAGATCAAGAAGAAAAATAGAGAAGAAGAGAGAAGAACGGTTCTTCTCTTGGATCCCTCTTTTGGATTTTTCTAAATCTCAAAATTTTGTATAATTTTTAGCATGAGAAATTAGATTAGATCTAATTTTTATCATAGAAAATTAGAGAAGAAAAGTTTTCTTAAGGGCGTGAAAGGAAGAGAGAAATATTCTCTCTTATGTGTGAGAAATTGAGAAGAAAAGGTTCTTCTCTTGATCTCTATTATAGAGATCAGATGCGTGGATCCAGAAAGAAAAGGAGAGGGTCTCTTTATTCTTCATCTCCATCATGTTCCTCTCAGATCAGTCAAAGGATGGTTTCTTTGCGAGCTAGCACTCCTAGAGAGATCGATCAGCACGAGAATTTTGTTTGGATATCCGTAGAGGTTGGATGCGTGTGCGGCTGTAAAGCATCATGAAGAACTATCTACCATAAATTTTGGATGCGGTGATCTACTGTTCGTGCTCAGATATGAAGTTTTGAATTTAATTAATATTTAGTTATGATCTAAATATAAATTAGATATGTTCTTTACTTGCTGAATTTTAGATTCAGATTTACATACATGCATATTAGTTCACGTAATAGATCCTACATGGTGATTTTAGATTTGATCTATGCATGCATTGTAGATTAAATTATTTAATCTATGTATGTTTCACTGTAAATTTTTAAAAATACATGCACATCACCCACCACGCTTTCCTTCACTGGATGGCTTGATTTTATCGGGCCCTCTGCTGTCTATCGTAGTACTCCTCACTGCTCCACTGATTATAGAGAGCCTCCTATACGTCCCTCTACATCTAGTGATCCATGAAAGATTTATAGTCTGATAGTGACTTAAAACTAAAGAACTCAATGGTGGACTGCTTGAGGTAGTACAGCCCATCCTGAAACTGACGTGTGGCGACCTCCTCGAAGGTCTGATGATCGGCCTCCTCATCCTAAGGAGTCTCGAATCGATAGTATGGCTGCAAATAAAGGATGGCATGTATCAATAAATAGAATATAAACATATCATAAATTTAAAAATTAAATACCTTTAACTTATCAGAAACATCTCCCAAGCAGTGTCACAAGTCCCCAATGGCTAATTGGAGAACTCATTCGCTGGCTCTGGCATCTATCGTCGGATGATCTTGATAACCACATGAGACACAACAGATTCCCTAAATATCCTATAAAATTGATTTTGAACAATAAATATTGATTCTAAATAATTAAAAATTTTTAAATATATTCTTCAAAGATCTAGTACTTACGTATGGTTTTGAATGTGCATTAGGTCTCTATCCTCTGGTCGAGTCGGAGGTACCATGAGCCAGGCGGATCCTCTACCATGGCACTTAGTCTGAGAGCTGACCGTTGCTTTGTGTGACTATGGGGTCAATAGTAACCCCACATCATCTGATCTTGAGAGTAGCAAAAGATTATAAAGAATATTATATTAGATAATAAAAATAAAATAATCTAATAGAAAATTTTTATAGTGTTAGATTGTATCCCGTGGTATGGTTTCCACAAAATCATATGAGCTGGCTGTGTGAGAGCTCTCCCCTCTGGAGCTCTTTCCTTGGCTAGCACGTCTCTATCCTCTAGGAGTAGTCATCCTGTAATCTCTAAAAATAAAAATAAATAGATTCATGGATTAATTATATACATATGGCAAACAATGTAATAATTGAAACAATGCAAGGCATGTATAAAAAATAAATAAAACAAGTACACCATAAAGACCAAAATGGTTCCATTTGACCTCGGGTTAACTCCAATTATTCAGGGGTCAACTCCATCGACCCTAGGGTCGACTCCTACTTTATGCTAGTCTTCTCCAGCATACCAGAGTTGACTTCTTTATCCTTGAGGTCAACTCCTTCTTGTGGTTGACTAATCTTCCTCTTTAGATGTTTGGTATCCTTCAGATTCTTCTTCCGATTCCTCCTCTTCTTTCACTTCTTCTTCTTCTTCACTTTTTTGGATATGATTATCTTTTAAAACAAACTAAATATGATCTACTTCTTCATGTTGGCCATCATGCAGGAGAATTTCTAGAGCATCCTATTGGGAATAGTGTCCCAAAGTCAATCGTCAGCCTGTTGACGGTTGTGCTCATTTTTATATTTGTACATGAATTATGAATTAATAAAAATTATTTTGGCATTTTTTATCACAAAATGTTTCATCTTCTAATGAACTCCTATGTTGTGGTGAAGTCCTTAGGACTATTTAGACTCGACAAAGGAGGATTTGTCATTTAGTCCATAAATCTGTTCGCGACCAGATGTTACGTTGTTACCAAGGATGACAACGTTTATCAAGCATAGGTCGTTGTGTGCCATATAGGTTGGTTGTCCTCTTAACCAATGAGTGTGAAGACACTGGTATGGCATACAGGTGAGATGTAAGGGTACATCTGCACTGAACGTGACCGACTCCGGAGCTATTTCTGCTGTCAAGATTTGCTCCGATGGAATATGGATATAAATATCCCTCCGATCTGAGACCGCCATGATGACTTGCAAGCAACTCACTGCACTTAGGCACTAGACTATCTGAATTTTTAATTCAGTGACGGAAGGCTGCTGGGTGTAGTCAAGTACTTGACTTATCGGTGCATGTGACAAGATGGGATTGATCACTCCAGTTTAGGAGCTGTGTATAATTGTATTTCAATTTAGCAAAACCTTAACCAGGGTAGTCCTTGTGAGGAGTCACAGGATTGTTTGAGTTGAGCATGATTCGGATGATTTGATCAGGGTTGACAGTTTAACCCTGAGTCATCCTAAACACAGGGGTCGAAAGGATAAATTATACAGTAACCATATTCATGTAGGTTCTGAGTGTTGTGATTGTGACTCTTCGACCTATCCGAACGTCGGGTACCATTGCTAGATGGTCACTTCGATTAGTACAGGAATTGATTCCTGTGCTACTGGCTTAGGTTCGAACCTGCAGGGTCACACACATTAGAGGTTTCTATCTGATCTGATGGCTGATGTAGAATCCTACATGTTTGAGACTCAGTGATCGACAATCAGGATTCTCTGATCACGAGTTCCACACATTATGGGTACCGGGGTCAAGAGTCCCACTGGTTGGGACTTTTCGATCAGGGTTACATATCGATGAATTCTTATGCCTGATTGCCCATCGAATTTGGACTCAGTATTTATGAGAGGTTTAATTAATGATTTGATCGCTAATTAACTTAATTTGATTAAGTAATTATTTTTGGATCAAGTCCAATTGAATTGGATTCAGTTGGGTTTGACCCGATTAGGTTAAGAGTTGACCTAATCGTCGAGATGGTTTGGTCCCTGATTTGATCAGGGGTTGGGCTTAATCAATTTTTGATTTGATTAGGATTTTATTGAGCCTAATTAAGTCTAATTTAGTTGGGTTTAAATTAGTCTAATTGGACCTAACTTATTTGGTTCAATTAGGTTGGTTTAAATAATTAAACCACCTTGACCCAATCTCCATGCGCCACCTCACTTCCATTGCACCCATTTGAATTCATGAGAAGGAACTTCTCATGAATTTTTTCCTCATGCCAAGCCCTCTCCATGCCCCACTTTAATATGCCATATGAATGGATAAGGATGATTGGTTGGCCATTCAAATTCAAAATAAAGTTTGAATTTGAATGGGCAATCAATCTTTGCACCTTATCCCTTTTTTTATGCCCCATTTATTACATGAGAAAAGGTTTCTCATGAAATTACTCCATGCACAATTTAAGCCATTCCTCACACCTTTAGTGGATAAGGGATGAGTTGGTGTCCATTTGAATTCAAAATTTGATTTGAATTTAAATATGCAATTACTCATCTTTATCCTTTCTTTTGGATAAGAGTTTGACATTGTTATGAAAGGAGAAGAGTGGGGCATGCAAGAAGAAGATTTTTGGAGAAAAATTCTGGAGCGTGAGAAGTCTTGTGCATGAGAAGGAAGTCCATATCCTTTCAAGAGAAAAAAAAAGAAAAGAAAAAAAAGTGGATGCAAGGTTTCTAGTGAGTTTCCTAGAGTTTTAGCCTGGGGTTCGGAAAGTGAGAAAGTGAGCTACGAGTATCGTAAGCCTACAAAATCTCAGAGAGATCTTCAACATCCTCTCAAGCACGTCTGTTGATGATCTGGAGCATCCAAAAAATCGACAGACATCGATCGAAGGAGTTCATCAGCATCGGCCGTCAAAAGGGCTCTACAATGAGCTAGCACTCATGAGGAGTCGATCAGATCGAGAGCTTCGTATGGATGATCCACAGAGATCAGACATGCTGTGTGGCTGCATCATGACGATTAGACTCTCCCGACGGTGATCTAATTACGGCGATCTACTACTTGCACAAAGGTATTGTGTTCTGAACACATTACAATAAAGTATTTATTGTTCAAATTCGAATTTCAAATTTAAATGCATGTATGCTATATATCATATTTAGATCCTAGTGTAGGATAAATTTATATTAATTAATTAGATTAATTAATATTTTTTCACTATAAAATCATGATTTTAAAAAAGTTTTAAAATTACCATTTTACCCCTGCACTGAATTTCGCTTCAAATGGTATCAGAGCGAATTTTTAGATATGATATATATATATTTGCATGCGTAGATTAAGTTGTAATCTAAAAGTTTAAATTTGAAATTTAAAATTTAAAATTTAAAATTTAAAATTTGAATTTTGAAAGTTGTTCGAAATTCAAAATTTTAAAATTCAAAATTTAAAGTTTAAATTTTAAAATTTGAAATTCAAAATTTGAAATTCAAAAATTTAAAATTTGAGATTTGAAATTTATTTGAAATTTGAAATTCAAAATTTAAAATTTAAAATTTAAAATTTAAATTTTAAAATTGATATATTTAGATATACTTGATCCAAGTAGCAAGTAATCGAATTGGATTGGTTGCCATGGCCATCTGGTCATAGGAGAAAAATAGGGTTTAAAGGCCCTCTCCTCCCATTCGATGGGGTCTCCTATGGCGGTAGGGGTGCCGCTGCAATTATATCCCATGCAGATGAAGCAGTGAAAGAAATTAATTATAAAGGTTCAATTGTAAAATTTATCATGAATGTGTTAGATTAGATCTAAAGGAATATTCATGATTTATTTTGATTGAATTATTTTCTGTTATGTAATTAGCAATAGGATTGCTATTTATGAAATGTGCTGATCTATTTGTGAAATGAGTCAACATATTTGGTGAACAGAAAATAAAACCTTTCAAAAATTATTTTCGAAATGCCAAACCCTGACCCATCAGTCCAAATACTTAATTAAAAGAATTAAGTATTGTCTAGAAGGTCTAGAATTGTGAATTAAGATCTAAGATAATTGCATAAACTTGTGGGTCAATGGGTTAGATGGATAGGTCCATAATTGGGTTAGACCTAAGGTTACCTTAAAAAAATGGACTAAATTAGAGTAATTGGTCAAATCTAATCAAAAATTAAATTAGATTAGGTCAAGGATACTCTAGACTCAACTCCAATAGTTGTAGTTGAATGGATCCATGTCTTTAACTAGACCAAGATGGACTTAATTCATAGCTACGTGGTGGAACCTAATTTACTAAGTTGATCAAATTGAACTAATGAACCGATTGGTGTCTAAGGTAAGTTTGACCAGTGGTTTTTAAGCGGGAGCTACTCGCAGTGATTCGATCTCTGACGAGTTAATGGCATATCTCCACCACTGATCTCACTTACCTGGCCAACCTGGTGAATTAGGTTTTGATTAGATCACTTGGTAATTAGGGCTCACCCATGTCATTAGGTAAATCAGTTTGACTGATTTAGGTGCTCCTAATGCCAGCTTTAATTAAATCTTTTTTAATCTAACTTGGTGAAGTCAGTGGGAGGATTGAAATTGGCTGGATATTTTCTTCTCATCTATCTTTTAATAAAATCCTCAAAAATTATTAGGTCCCTAAAAATGATTAAGTTATATTGATAACTAAGTCATAGCCTCTCATTAAGTGAGTGATAATGAGTCCATTAGTTTAATAATCATTGGAGGCCCAAAGGCCTGGTGCTTATTGACTAATGGAATTATCATTCATAATATGATAATTTGGTTTGAGTCTTTCTGATGGTGATCAGGTTGGCCGACCAAAGTCGGGCCTGATCATTTATTGGTTCGATTCACCAAATCAAATCATGTTAATGGTTGGACCTAACCAGATCTTTTCAGTGGAGGCCAAAGCCTACTGATTAGGTTCTGGGGCAAAATCAATTACTAGAAGTTGTTTAGAGAAATAACTGGTTATGAACCTACCCATAGATGCACATGGGTTGACCAACCAAAGTTGGGCTCATGTGTAGTCTGTGTGGATTCTAGTACCCACTAAGAAATTAAAGTAATTCCTCGAATTGGAGGTTGAGGCTGCCAGTTCATAAAAATACTGGGAGAAATTTTAGACTAAAGTCCAAGTCTTTAGTATTTATAATTTATGTACTAATAGAGGTCTGGTTTTCCTTTATGCAGCTATGGCCACTACCCTGTCCCTCTGGTCATTATTAGATAATGACAAGCTCATGGGATCTAATTTTGATAGCTGGTATCGAAAATTAAAAATCATCCTTGAGCATGAGCGGATCCTTTATGTAGTAACGGATCCGGCACCTGAGGAGCCAGTCCCGAATGTTAGAGGGATGGTCCGAGATACTTATCAGAAGTGGTTCAACGATCGTACCACCATTCGATACATTATGCTGGCAGCAATGAATGATGAGTTCAGCCGCAGGTTCGAGAATGTCCAGCCACAGGAGATGCTTCAAATGTTGAATGACTCCTTTGGCACGCCTGACGATGTTGAAAGGCATAAAACTAGTTGTGTCATTTTCAATGCTAGGATGAGGGATGGAGCCTCAGTCACTGATCATGTACTGTACATGATCGAAATGATTGAGCACCTAAGTAAACTGGGCTTTCCCCTGCACGAGCAGCTCGGTAAGGATGCAATCCTTAATTCATTGCCCAAGTCCTTCCTCCCCTTCCTTACTCATTTTCGGATGACAAAGCCTGTAGTGAACTACCACGGCTTGTTGGGGTTGCTGTAAAACTTTGAGAAGGATCACCAGCTCCATAAGGAGTCGGTGAATGTTGTGGGAGGGTCTTCTTCTGGTCGTCGACCCTTTAAGGAAAAGAAGAAGAAGAAGAACAAGAAGAAGAAGAATAAGAAGGTGCAGCTGCATGCTGGGACGTCTGCACAGGGTCAGACCAAGAAGCGCAAGCCCGACCAGAGCCAGGCAGAGTGCTACTTTTGCAAGAAGCAGGGGCACTGGAAGAGGAACTGTCCTCTATACATTACCTCCCTGGACCCGAACAGGCCAAAGAAGAAGCAAGGTACTTATATGATAACACCTTGTAACTTTTTCATTTGTGATACTACTGCCTAGGTATTGGATACCGAAAGCTCTTATCATATTTGCAATTCGATGCAGGGTCTGCAAGTCAGTAGGAGATTTGATGAAGGCGATAGATTCCTGAACGTTGGAGATGGAAGCAAAGTTTCAGTTCTAGCATTAGGAATCATGAACCTTGTAATTAATTCTCGAAATATAATTCTGAGTGAATGTCACTATTGTTCAAGCTTTTTATTAAATATTATTTTTGTAGGCCTTTTGGCCATAAACGGTTATCAATTTTTAATAAAAGAAAATATTTGCAATATCATTTTGAATGATGTTACAATGTTTGTTGGATAACTTAATAATAGAATTTACTTTCTATCACAACCTGTTAATGTGGTTCAAACCTCCGGTAAATGCCCTAGAATAGATAATGTGTCAGAAGTCTACCTTTGGCACTGTAGGCTAGGTTATATCAATAAGAACAGGATAAACAGGTTGGCTCAAGAAGAAATTCTTGAAGTAGGTGATTGTGAATCACTTTCAACCTGTGAGTTCTGTCTTCTTGATAAAATGATCAAATCACCTTTTACTGGAAAAGGTGAGCGAGCCAGTGAACTCTTGGGTTTGGTACATTTTGATGTATATGGACCCATGAGCTCAAGTGCAAGAGGTGGATATTTCTACTTCATAACCTTCACAGACGACCTATCGAGGTATGGGTATGTCTATTTAATGAAGCATAAATCGGAGTCGTTTGAAATGTTCAAACTATTCCGAAATGAGGTAGAAAAATAAACTGAAAAATGTATTAAAACTCTTCGATCTGATCGAGGAGGTGAATACCTTTCCAATGATTTTATGACATATCTTGAGGAGAATGGGATTCTCTCTTAGTGGACTCCTCCTGGAACACCACAGCATAATGGTATATCTGAAAGGAGGAATCAGACCTTGTTGAACATGGTTCGATCCATGATGGGGTTTGCTGGTTTGCCGATCTTCCTCTGAGGATATGCACTCGAATCGGCTTGTTACCTTCTAAATAGAGTTTCGAGTAAGTCTGTAACCAAAATGCCATATGAGATATGGATAGGACGTAAGCCAGTACTCTCGTACCTTAGGGTTTGGGGGTGTCTGGCTTATGTTAAACGTTTAATTACGGACAAGCTTGGACCTAGATCTGACAAGTATAATTTTATAGGGTACCCAAAAGAGACCAAAGGATATTACTTCTACCTAGTTGATGAGCAAAAAGTGTTTGTCAGCCTTAGGGCAATCTTTTTGAAAAAAGAGTTCCTTGGTGAAGGGACTGTTGCCTCTAAGATCGAACTTGACGAAGTTCGGCAGGTGAAAAAATTGACACAAGTTGCTAAACCTGAACCGGATTTGGTTAGATCAGATCCGGAGCCCATTGTTCAAGCACCCTTACGGCGATCTGGTAGAGTACCACATCAACCAGACAGATATTATAGTTTCTTGGTTCGGGATCGTTCCTATCGAACTTGATGAAAATGATGAGGATCCGATCACCTACATGGATGCAATGCAGAGACCCGACTCTAAAAAATGGCTAGAGGCCATGAAATTCGAAATGGAGTCCATGAAGGTTAATGATGTGTGGACATTGGTTGACCCACCCGAAGGAGTAAAACCCATAGGGTGTAAGTGGGTCTTCAAGAGGAAGAGAGGTGCAGACGAAAAGGTAAAAATCTATAAAGCCCATCTGGTTGCCAAGGGATATCGTCAACGTTATGGTATAGACTATGACGAGACATTTTCTCCTATGGCAATGCTCAAATCCATTTAGATTATGCTTGCGATAGCTGTCCATCTGGACTATGAAATCTAGCAGATGGATGTGAAGACAGCTTTCCTAAACGGAGAGCTGGATGAAGAGGTGTATATGATACAACATGAAGGATTCACATCCACAGATGAGTCTAAGGTGTGCAGGCTACAGAGGTCCATTTATAGACTTAAGCAGGCATCACGGAGTTGGAACATACATTTTGATAAGATGATCAAGACGTATGGCTTCGTTAAGAATGGAGAAGAGCCATGCATTTATAAGTGGGCTAATGGTCCAGTAGTAGTATTTCTTGTATTGTATGTGGATGATATTCTCTTAATCGGGAATAATATCCCTGTATTACAGGGAATAAAGATTTGGATGTCGTCACAGTTCTCCATGAAGGATCTGGGAGAAGCTTCCTACATCCTAGGGATGAGGATCTATAGGGATAGATCTAAAAAATTGCTTGGTTTATCTCAGTCCACGTATATTGATACTATGTTGAAGAGGTTCAGCATGAAGAATTTCAAGAAAGGCTATCTTACGATAGGCCATGGAATTTCTCTCTCGAAGAGGGATTGTCTGACAATACCTCAAGAGAGAGAGCGTATGGGTAGGATTCCATATGCTTCGACAGTGGGATCTATCATGTACGTCATGACATGTACACGACCAGATGTGGCATACTCACTAGGGGTAGTGAGTAGATACCAATCTGATCCAGGGGAGAATCACTGGAAGATTGTTAAAACTATCCTGAAGTATTTAAGAAATACTAAGGACCAGTGGCTTATTTATGGTAAATCGGACTTGAGACTTATAGGATTTACAGACTCTAGTTTTCAGTCTGATCACGATGACAGCAAAAGTGTGTCAGAATTTATTTTTACCCTTAATGGTGGAGCTATCTGCTGGAAAAGCTCCAAGCAGCACACAGTAGCTGATTCAGTTTGCGAGGCGGAGTATGTCGCCGCATCAGATGTTGCCAAAGAAGCGGTGTGGCTGAGAAAATTTATCACCGAGCTCGGAGTAGCACCCTCCCTTGTTGGTCCAGTTCTGCTCTACTGTGACAGCTCTGGAGCCATTACTCAGGCGAAGGAACCAAAGGCACACCAGCGGACGAAGTATATTCTACGTTGCTACCATCTCATCCAAAAAATTATGGATCGAGGTGACGTCGATCTTCAGAAGATCGACGGGAAGGAGAATCTGGTTGACCCATTCACTAAAGCCATTGCGGTGAAGGAGTTCGACAACTACAAGTCGAAGATGGATATTAGATACTGCACCGATTGGCTTTAGGTCAAGTGGGAGATTGTTGAGAATAGTGTTCCAAAGCCAATCGTCAGTCTGTTGATGGTTGTGCTCATTTTTGTATTTGTACATGAATTATGAATTAATAAAAATTATTTTGGTATTTTTCATCATAAAATATTTCATCTTCTAATGAACTCCGATGTTGTGGTGAAGTTCTTAGGACTATTTAGACTCGACAAAGGAGGATTTGTCATTTAGTCCTTAAATCTGTTTGCGATCAAATGATACGTTGTTACCAAGGATGACAACATTTATCAAGCATAGGTCATTGTGTGCCATATAGGTTGGTTGTCCTCTTAACCAATGAGTGTGAAGATACTAGTATGGCATACAGGTGAGATATAAGGGTACATCTGCACTGAACGTGACTGACTCCGGAGCTATTTCTACTGTCAAGATTTGCTTCGATGGAATATGGGTATAAATATCCCTCCGACCTGAGACCGCCATGGTGACTTGCAAGCAACTCACTGTACTTAGGCACTGGACTACCTGAATTTTTAATTCAGTGACGGAAGGCTGCTGGGTATAGTCAAGTACTTGACTTGTCGGTGCGTGTGTCAAGATGGGATTGACTACTCCAGTTTAGGAGCTGTGTATAGTCATGTTTCAATTTAGCAAAACCTTGGCCAGGGTAGTCCTTGTGAGGAGTCACAGGACTGTTTGAGTTGAGCACGATTCGGATGATCTGATCAGGGTTGACAGTTTAACCCTGAGTTATCCTAAACACAGGGGTCAAAAGGATGAATTATACTGTAACCATAGTCATGTAGGTTCTGAGTGTTGCGATTGTGACTCTTCGATCTATCCGAACGTCGGGTACCATTGCTAGATGATCACTTCGATTAGTACAGGAATTGGTTCCTGTGCTACCGGCTTAGGTTCGAACCTGTGGGGTCACACACATTAGAGATTCCTATCTGATCTGATGGCTGATGTAGAATCCTACATGTTTGAGACTCAGTGATCAAGAATCAGGATTCTCTGATCACGAGTTCCACACATTATGGGTACCAGGATCAAGAGTCCCACTGGTTGGGACTTTTCGATCAGGGTTATATATCGATGAATTCTGATGCCTGATTGACCATCGGATTTGGACTCAGTATTTATGAGAGGTTTAATTAGTGATTTGATCACTAATTAACTCAATTTGATTGAGTAATTATTTTTGAATCAAATCCAATTGAATTGGATTCAGTTAGGTTTGACCCGATTAGGTTAAGAGTTGACCTAATTTGGTTTGACCCGATTAGGTTTGACCCGATGGTTTGGTCCCTGATTTGATCAGGGGTTGGGCTTAATCAATTTCTGGTTTGATTAAAATTTTATTAAGTCTAATTAAGCCTAATTTAGTTGGGTTTAAATTAGTCTAATTGGATCTAACTTATTTGGTTCAATTAGGTTGGTTTAAATAATTAAACCACCTTGACCCAATCTCCATGCGCCACCTCACTTCCATTGCACCCATTTGAATTCATGAGAAGGAACTTCTCATGAATTTTTTTCTCATGCCAAGCCCTCTCCATGCCCCACTTTAATGTGCCATATGAATGGATAAGGATGATTGGTTGGCCATTCAAATTCAAAATAAAGTTTGAATTTGAATGGGCAATCAATCCTTGCACCTTATCCCTTTTTTTATGCTCCATTTATTACATGAGAAAAGATTTCTCATGAAATTACTCCATGCACAATTTAAGCCACACCTCATGCCTTTAGTGGATAAGGGATGAGTTGGTGTCCATTTGAATTCAAAATTTGATTTGAATTCAAATGTGTAATTACTCATCTTTATCTTTTCTTTTGGATAAGATGTTTGATGTTGTTATAAAAGGAGGAGAAGAGTGGGGCATGCAAGAAGAAGATTTTTGGAGAAAAATTTTGGGGCATGAGAAGTCTTATGCGTGAGAAGGAAGTTCATATCCTTCCAAGAGAAAAAGAAAGAAAAGAAAGAAAAGTGGGTGCAAGGTTTTCGGTGAGTTCCCAAGAGTTTTAGCCTGGGGTTCGAGAAGTCAGAAAGTGAGCTACGAGTGTCGTGAGCCCACAAAATCTCAAGGAGATCTTCAACATCCTCTCAAGTATGTTTGTTGATGATTTGAAGCATCCGAAGAATCAACAGACATCGATCGAAGGAGTTCGATCAGCATCGGCTGTCAAAAGGGCTCTACAACGAGCTAGCACTCGTGAGGAGTCGATCAGATCGAGAGCTTCGTGTGGATAATCCACAGAGGCCAGATATGCTGTGTGGCTGTGTCGTGACGATCAGACTCTCCCGATGGTGATCTGATTGCGACGATCTACTACCCGCACAAGGGTATTGTGTTCTGAATACATTATAACAAAGTATTTATTGTTCAAATTCAAATTTTAAATTTAAATGCATGTATGCTATATATCATATTTAGATCCTAGTGTAGGATAAATTTATGTTAATTAATTAGATTAATTAATATTTTTCTGCTGTAAAATCATGATTTTGAAAAAATTTTAAAATTACCATTTTACCCCTGCACTGAATTTCGCTTCACATCCAACTTTGTATCTATTAAAGGCTGATGAACTCCTAATATTTTATCCTCTTAAAAGTATTCTGATAAATGAGGCTCTTCTTCTTTTTCGAGCTCATAATGAACAATTCAAGACTTAAATTTACATACAGCCCACCAAGCATTTCTCTATTGTCATATCTCTTGCAAGGGCAACGAGTCCATCCTTGATATAAGAGTACCATATTTTCAAAAGCATAATCACAGAAATACTCTACATCCTCCTTATATTCAGTAAAAATCACTCCATCGACTACTCAACGGTCTATCCAACTATGGTCCATAGCATACTACCTAAGGATTCTGTATATACGAATACAAGGTAATTGCTAAATAATTTTTTGATCATTTCAAATGGTTTATATAATAATTGCACCCTATCATCAACTAATAGGCATAGAAGGTCCTATCCCATCTAGAAATTATATTAATTCTATAGGTCAAGTACAATAAACAAATGATATATAAGTGGGGTCGAAAAAAATTTTAGTAGTATCTCTCCTTAGTTCTCTCCCACATGGTGTAAGATGTGTGAGGAGAACAAAAGAAAAATACTATCCAAAATTTTTTTTGAACCCTCACCATACTATTTGATTACTGTAATAATCTATAGAATTAATTATATTTTTTAAATTATCTATATTGGACAATCAATTGATCAATATACATAACTCTCTCATCTGTACAAAAATATATAAATGTATAGATATCGTAGAATATGTATATTAATCAAATGATGGGCCTATGATTCTATACAGTGCAATATGTTTAAAATTTTTAAATTAGGAGGTTCTAAAGTATCGAGCAGCATTGCAAATGGGGAGGGTCGAGATGCACATCTCGTGCATGTAGACTTGGGGTACTCCAAACGACTAGATTGTGTTAGCACACCAGCATGGCATCCATGCAAATCCTATCTTAGAGGTTCCAAAGTATGAAGTAGTATTATAAATAGGGCTGGAAATGGATTGGACTGGATTGGACCACACCCCTTCCTAAGTCTGATCTAAAAATTTTTTTCGAACTTCGGACCAGACCTAGGTCCTAAAATCTTTTAAAATATGAGGTCCAAGCCTGACTCAAACCCAATCAGACCGACCCATATCATTTGTGATGGGTCAGAAGCAAGCTCATCAGCACCACCCCACAGATCTTGTCGATTACCCTCAAGGGATAGATGTTCCCCATCGAAAGCACATTGGCCATTGGAGAACTCATTGAGCTGCTCTCCCCACCACCAAGTAGATAAGAGGCCCAGAGCCAGTCCGATGATGGCCCGACCTCAAACCCCTACTGTCGAAGGCAGTGGGGCTACTCTCGTCAGAGAACTCTTCAGAGTGGTTCCACCTTCCAAGAGAATGATCGGATGCAAAGAATTTCATACGGCAGTGTGCTCATTCGTATCTTACCGATGATCGAGAATGCATTTTCTGTGCATAAATTACATCAAATATTATAAATTTAAATAAATATGATAAATCTAAATTTAAATATTAAAAATTTAATGAGGGAATGGCGTGTGGCGATGGCTCTATCGCCATTGCCATCATTAATACTCACCAAGCGGCACAGAAAAGAAGAAGATGTGGTATAGGACTGCGGCACAACATTCCAGCGGCACAGCGGGGGAAGAAGGGGAGAGGCACAGGAAGAAGGGGGGAGGTAGGGGATAGCAGATCCGACAAGGGGAAGGCTGATTCAGCATGGGGACGCCCAATCCGATGCGGGGATGATGGTGGGGGGAGAAGGGGGAGGCCAAGGCATTGGGACGATGGCTCCAGTGTGCTTTCAGCTGTTTCTGGGGAATAGGGGGGAGGCGGGGAAGAAGTGGGAGGGTGCAGGCTCAAGGATGGCTGATTCAAGGAGGGGACAGTGGCACAGGGGCTTGGGCATAGGGGTGGGACCTCCGGTACTAATGCAAAGGGGGAAGAATGGGGACCAAAAGTGGGGGATTAAGGGGGTGAGGGTGGAAAATGAAACTGAGCTATCGGAGATAGGAGATTTTTAGTACAAACTATTAATGATGGCTAGCTTGCATCTTCAAAACCATCATTAATACTAATTATTTAAAATTAAATTTATAAAGATGGTACTTGTTGGATGTATGCCCTAGAAGCTAATCTTGACTAACATATTTTATATTTTTAGGATATGATTTTGTACTTATTGGACAGTTATATTATCATTCATGTTTATGTATCCATGAATCATTCAAGAAATTAACAAGATGATGACATATATTCTCAAAGAGTTAAGAATTTGAGACATATCATTGATGATTAATTCCTAAATTACTCCTGATCATAGGATCATCATGAGGATGGTGATTGAATCGGATAGACTAGTGCATGGATCACTTTCTTCAGGCAGATGGATCTCGAGTCTGTAGTGTAGAGATACTGGAGTGAGAGTGCAGGTGATTGTTAGAGAACAACTAGCACTGAGCATGACCAACACGAGAAGTCACATGGATGTCTGCTCACTCGTTAGTGATTTTTTCGATGCTGCAGTTGCATGACTGGTCTTTTGATCTGAGATGACATTACTACTCGTAGTGAGACTATTGAAGTTTGACTGACACATCAACATAGATCTCAAGGAGCTCTTGTAGTGGATGTTGGTGATAGTTGATCCACTATAGGAGTGGGGTGTGCATCAAGATGGGATCTATCGATTCTAGCAAAAGGGAGTAGTCTTATGAAATTTAAGAGGTTGAGTCCTTAAGTTTATGGCCATAGCAGTATGATTGATGAAAAAAAATTTTCATAGAATCACATAAGGACTCGAGCTGAATGAATCTATCATATGATCGATGATGAAGTTTGATGATTCATCCATGACCTGCCATTTGGTTAGGACTCACGATAGAAAGACTGTATCATGCATTAACTGTACTTAGAGATTTATATTTTATTCTACTAGATTATCGCTACATACTGCTAGGTGTCACTGGTGGATTGTGAGACTCACAAAGATCATCTTGATGTTCAATGATTCTTGTTGGGTTGAGTTGGAATTGTTCCAATCTATTTAAAAAAAATTTCAATGATATTGTGATAAAGATCATAATATATTTCACTATCAGATAGAATAGAATCAATAGAGTCACACACAAAAGAGGCTTTTGACTGATCAGATGGTTGAATTACGATTATAAATCGTAACAGAATTTGATTACCAATTTGATTGATAATTGATCTAATACGAATGTTGCATTATATCTAACTTACTAAAGAGTTAGTGAGTTATAGGAGGATTAATTAGCAATAGGATTGCTAATTAGCTCAATTTGATTAAGCAATGGGGCTTGTATCAAGTTTAATTTGATTGAATTTAATTTGACTCATTTTGGATTTGATTTGATCAACTCTATAGGGTTATTGGATAACCCCAAAAAGAATGAATGATTAGCCCCAGTTGAATTAGGATTTGGGTTTGATCCAATTTTGAATTAGACTAGAATATATGTATTCTTAATTAGAATAAAAATTTTTATTTTCAGGCTACAACAAATCCTAATGGGATTAGGATTAAAATTGAGTTTGACTCAAGCACCAAAAAAGAGTCCAATTGGACTAGGACTCCTCCTCCAATTAGAAGATATCCAATCTAAATTAATTGGGCTCTAAATTAGATTTAAATTTTTATCTATTAGAGTCTAATTAAGTCCTAATATGATTAGGACTTATTGGTATTTTATTGGGATTAAAACAGCCATCTAATGATAGAGTCCCATGAATCTTAAACTCTTCCCTATCAATGCACCAAAGGGGTCCATGCCAACTTGATTTTGTGTCCCACCTTGAACCACTTTTAACGTCACTTCTCCTCCCCTATTTAGCATGTAAGAAAGAAGGATATTTTTCTTGATTTATCATGTAAAAATTGGGTTGAGATCTGATTGTATATGGGCGGCACAAAGAGGATAGAGTCCAAGGCTCTTTGGACTCTATCTCCTATTCAAATTGAAACTCTTTTATACCTATAAAATACCACAACCTTGGGATGACAAAGAGGAGATTTCTATCAGATTATGACACCCAAAAGAGAGGTCTTGTGCATGGAGGAAAACAATAAAAAAGGAGGGTGGTGAAGAGGTCTTGGCGTGAGGTAAGGTATGAGTTCCCATATCTCTTCTTTCTTACACAACCAATTATTGGTTGTTTTGGACATCCTCCTCTATCTCTCTTATCCATGTTTAGACGTGGATGTCTCCTCCTCTCTTTATCTAAAAGTTAAACAAAATTATTACATCTTTATTGTAGAGATTTGATGCATAAATTTTAGGAAGAAAAGAGAAGAAAGGGTTCTTCTTATGATCTCTAGCGTAGAGACCAAGATCCTCCTACATCTTCCTGTTCTCTAAGAGTGTCTTTGGAGAAAAGAAGATATTTCAACCATCAAGATGTGATCTCTACAAGAGAGTTAGCACCCCGATGAGATTAAAAGGCTTCTGATCAGATCAGAGTCTCGTATGGATATCCGTAGAGGCCGGACACTAGTGCAGCTACAAGAGACCTTCGGAAGACATCTATGATCATCTGTTCGCATTGAAGATTGATCCATATCCAGATATATTTTATATTTATTTTTTTATTTAATTTTTTTATCTGAATCTTATCTCACATATGATGATTCTGGTTATGGTTTGAAGATATAATTTTATGCATGCTTAGATTAAATTAGATTTAATCTGAAAAATTTTAAAATTCTGCTGCGTATTTTTTTTATAAAATATTCATACATGAAACTATAAAAATCCAACATTGGTATTAAAGCCATATCATATGCATGAGATTAAGATTTAGATTTAAAATTTGTAGAGAAAAATTTTGGATCTGTGTTTTGATGTTGTTCTGACATAAGATTGCCCTGGCATAACTTGTTATGCTGTATGATTGTTCTATAATGATGTTAAAATTTTTAATTAGATTAGATTTTAGATCTAATTTTTTTAGCATATATGTGATATATGTTTTATTATTTAGATCTGAAAAGAGTTTCGAGATCTGTTTTGATTCATATATATGATATATAAAAGTATGTTTAGGACTGAAATTTATTTCTATGATCTGAACTTATTTATGTATGTGATATATAGTTATATGCATGATCTAAAATTATTTTGAGATTAAAATTTACTCTTCATGCAAAGAATTTAGATCTAAAAATTTTGATTTAAGATATGAAATTAGTGTTTACGTATGAGGGATTGGTCATGGATACATCAAATTAGATCATGTAATTTGATTACATCAAAAGATTTTTTATTTGATCATATTGGGTCTAAATCGATTTAGCAGTTGATCAAATCGAGTTAAGTATTGATTAGGATGAGGTCAATAGAGCCTAAGATCATATAATTATTGTTGATCAAATCGATTGGCATCCATATGTAAAATCGATTTATCTAAGGACCTAATTCGGCTCTGTGGCTCGAGTTTGATTCACCTAAGCTAACCTATTCGGATCAATTATCCAATTAGTGTTTAAGGCAAGTAATTGAAAGATGATTATTTAATTAGTTCTGTTCGTTTATCTGGCCAAATTATTGGTGTCTAAGGAAAGCAACAGGGGGACCCCAACCAATCTCCACTTATCTGGTCAATTTGGAAGATTGAGTCTCAAATATAATTGCATGATGGTTTGATTTAGCCCATGCCAATTACATCAATCATGTGGTGACTAATTAGATGAGATCTAAACCAAAATCTCTCCATAAAATATTAAGTCCAAGATCTTCCACCATTGTAGATGTGCGAGCGTGCTACCGGTATTTATTGTTCTCGACTGGTTACAGTGGTTCAATTACATCGAGAATACGCAACCACTCAATTAGCAAAAAGTTGCCGTAGGGTGAAGATGGGGTTGGGCCCAATAATTGTTAGGTGAGAGACCCAATGACGGCTTTGCACATGCTTGTGAACGGTGGGTCTGACTTAACTAAAGAGTGTGGGCAATAATTGTTAGGTAAGTCTATATGACTTAGAGACCAAGTGGCTGCAACATGCTTAGAGAAGTATCTGGATAAAGAGTTGTCCATGCATCGGTGTTTATTCATGTTACCAATAATTGTTAGGTGAGGTGCACGGCATCGGTGGGACTGCAGCATCCACTTGAAACCCAATTATCACGTCAGAATTTTTATTTGTTCACCCGAAGAGTGTGAGAGATCTGATAAAATATTGAGAGTCTCTTTTTGTATCTAAAACTCTCTAGTGTAAATTATAATAATAAGTATAAATATTCAATTAGAATCTTTGCTCTCTGCTGTTCATTGTGTCAGCTTCGAATCGTCTAGCTTAAATCCTAGATATCAATCGATTAACCGAAATCGAGTATATAGACTGGCTCACAAACTTAAGAATTATTCTTAATTTTAAAAAATTAAGCTATATTCTCTATCAGATTATTCTAATGTTAATAACTTGTCCAACCCATAGTCAACAAGCTATACTTGATGAGTGGATGGACAATGACAATTAAGATAGGTGCTATACATGAGCACATGTTGATTGCCTATGACATGTTGATTCATCAACAAGTATTGTGAGATGATCAAAGTCACACAGTGCATGTAATGTGTGATGGACAGTAAATCTATGATCGTTATTTGAGAATAATCAAGGATATTAAGGAGCTTAAAAGGTTCGATATGATCATGCACAAAAAACTGCTTATAGATTTGATCCTACCATCCCTGATTAGTTTATATGGATAGTTTGTGGTAAACTACTATATAAAAGACCATCATGGCATCTTATCTGAATTGATCAAAGAGTTGATAACAAAGAAATCTTGAAAGAGTTCAGAGATAAATACCTAGAGAGCCTAAAGAAATAAAGATGCACCTAGAGTAAGTATGTCAAAATTACTCAATGTTATCCTTATGATTTTTTTCTCTCCTAGTTGAGTTATAGACTCTAGTATAGAGTCGATGGAAAGGTAGAGGATGGAGGAAGTAACCCTTGAATTGGCTAGAGGGCAACAGTTGCTGCTGCAGTCATGGGGATCTGTCCTTTGCGATCATCGTTTGGATTTAGTTCTTAGAGATGGCCTCTATCATTTGCAGGGTGATGCATATGTGAACTTAATTGAGCAAGCAGTGATTGCTATTAGATCTGAGAGATCAAGAATTGAGATAACATTTAAAGTATATGTGGAACCTATAGCTAGATCGTATTGGAGAAGAAATGATTAACAAACTGGAGAAATATGGGCTTGGGCTCATTGAATGTTGAGTCAAATCTAGTTTATGTATCATCTCTTTGAGAAAATATGGCCAAGCTACTCTTATAGGACAAGAAAAAAAAGATCACTGAGATACTTATCCTGGTACACATTTGATATGTGTAGCCTGTTAGATGTGTGCCCTAGATGCCAGATCGACTGACACATTCATTTACAGATTTAAGGGCAAATTTGTAATTTTGACTATAAATGAATAAAAGGATTATTCTTCTATCTCATTGTGTACATTGTGTGTATGATACATCCTTTGAGTTAGTGGGAATGTAAATTAATATTTTTAAAAGTTGAAAATTTAAGGCATGAATTTACATAACTAACTCATAAACAGCTCCTGACCATAGTATCATCACAAGGATGGTGATCGATCCGGAAGGTTGGTGTACGATCGCTTTCTTAGGGTAGATTTGTCTTGAGTTTATGGTGTAGAGACACCGGAGTAAGAGTACAGATATTCATTGAGAATGAGAGTACTGAGCGTGACCATTTTGAGCAGTCATAAGGAAGTCTACCTTCTCATCAATGACTAGCTCGATGCTGCAGTTGTGTGTCTAGTTCTTTGACCTGAGGTGCATCGATAGTTCACCTTGAGTGTGTTATAGTTTGACTACACCATAACTCGATCTCCTAGCCATTCAAAACTTTGAGGTGTATGTTGGCTGTGGCATATTCATTGTAGGAACTAGGTCGCACCAAGATGGGATCTATCAACCTCGGTAGATGAGAGGAGTAGTCCTATGATAATTGAAAGATCAAGTCCTTAAGCCCATGGCCATGGCAGAGTGAAATAATGAAAAAGAGTTTTTCATTAAGATTTTATATCGGACTCGGATCGATCGATTGACTCATATGACTGATGTTGGGTTTGACGAGTTCACCTTAACCCTAATTCAGTCGGGATTCATAATAGAGGAACTCAATCACACAGGTAGCTGCACCGAGAGGTTCATCTTCAGTTTTGATGGATTGCCACCACATACTGCTAGGTGTCATTGATGAATTTTGGGAGCAATTAGAATGATATTGATGATCGATCATTCTAATTGTCTGAATCAGAATAGTTCTGATCCATCGAAAGGAGTTTCGATGATATCAATGATGAGATCACGACATGTCTCATTACCATATAGAATTGAATCTAACTGGGTCACACAAATAAGGATTAGGGTCTGGATGTCATCAATTGGGCTAACCCAATTGATTTGGATAAGATCCAATTAGATTCAAGGAAATCATGCTAGCACACGATTGAGCCTAACTTTCTTCTCGTGTAATCTTTTCTGTCTCTACTGAGCCAAATGTGATTTGACTCATCTAGAGAACCTTGAGAAGGTTTCTCTTAGTTTAAATGAAGCTTGTCCTACTCAGAAAAGGCTTGTCTTAATTCATGAGATGAATTTAAGATAACACCTGCTATTTTCTAGCACCTGCCAATTTCATTTTAGGACATCTGTCAAAAGTTGACATATGGGTCTTAAACTGAAGAGGGCTCATTGGAGGATTTTTGTGGAGTATCCATATGCCAAAATCCAATTGAATTGGGTGCCATAATTAGATTATGGCATGAGCCCAATTGGATTAAAGTGGGCACCCCAAATGGATAAGAACCAAAGAGTCCTGATAAACATGGACTCTTTGGCGCCACCTTGATTGAGCTTATCCAATGTTGGCACCAACTTAGGAGAGAGGGTTGGATTCTTATCTGATGTGATCAGATGATATCACTCCACCAATCAAAGTTTTTTTAAAATTTATTAGAATTTTTTGATTGGTTGAATGATGTGGCACTGCGCAGCATACAGGGTCTATATAAACCCTGCTGCGCCTAGGGTTTCGAGAATGAAATTGTTTTATGCAAAAAACCCAATAGCTGCTACCCCCTCCCCTCTTCTCTATATTCTCCCTGCTCTCCTTCCTCCCCTCTTCACGTCCAAAAAGTTGGACGTCCATCTGGCAAAGATCCAAGGCGTGGTGACACCTGGAACAGAAGGCTGCAGGACATCTTCGACAGGCTGCTGCTCCAACTTCAGAAGGAGTTTTGAAGTACTTTCAAATTAGATAAAGATTTAATTTTTGGAGTGTAGATTCATGAGAAGAATACATTCTAGATATTATCTAAGTGGATACCAATAGAGGCAAGGTACTTGCGTGGCTACATCAGAACCTTGAGCTGTGCAGAGATCATCTACAGGGTAATCAGATTACCCTTAAGGTACTTCTTCTTTCATCATAGTTTTAGATTTAATTTTAGATTTTAAATATCAGATAATAAAATTATATCTAGAGAATTAGATCTAAAATATGTGGAATAATTTTTTTTTTAAAATTATTCCACCCCAGATTTGATGAAATCTGGAAGATCCTACGCGGAGAAAATGTTTCTCCTCCTTCAAGTGGTATCAGAGCCAGGTTGTTGGCTCTATTTCAGATCTATTTTAGATCTAATTTTAATTTTTATTTATCTGATATTAAAGATTTCAAATATCATATCAGATATGATAGGATCTAAAATTAAAATATTTAAAATTAAATCTAAGAAGATCTAACATGCATGAGATGCATGACTAGACTAGGATTAAGTTGAATCCAAGAATAGTCTCAAGTTTTATGTTTTAATGAGATTAAAATATGAATTAAATATAATTTATTCTTTATTTTTTAATATTATAATTATTATAATTAGATTAGAAAATAAAAAATAAAATTTTAATTATTTCATAAAATTGATCTATTGCATGCCTAGACTAGTTGTAGAATTGTTCTAGTAACTTGTCTAGAATAGTTTTTATTTTGAATAGTTCAATTTAAATTTTATTTTTTAGATATTACATGTAATATATCAGATCTGAAAGCATGTTAATTAGATTAATTTTTGATACATGAGATGTATGCAAAGCATGAATAAGTTAGATCTTAAATTGTTTATGTGATATGTTAATTTAGATTTAATTAGTTTTGTAGTTAAATTTATATTTTTGATTAAGGTGTTCCTCATGGTCATCCAATCATAAGAACAAAGTAAGATTTTAAGATCCTCTCTTTTCATTCAATGGGATGTTCATATGACGTGTAGGGGTGCCACGCATTCATCCTTAATCAGAAATCAAAACTTACTTTTCTGCAAAACCCTAGATCCTAAAATCCTAGGATTTATTTCACATGCTTTATTTATGAATCCAAACTTAATTAATAAATTAAGCTTATAAAATTAAATTAGGTCTAAAATTGAGAATTTTAGATCTAAGATATTTTCATAAAATTGGATTCGGGCTTGGGTAGCTCAATTAGGTCTAGCGGTTGATCAAATCGAATCAAGAGTTGGTTAGGTGGGATCATGAAAGCTAATAATTGACCAACCTAATAGGATTAAGTCTGGATCAAGGTTGAATCATATTTACATGTGACTCGATCAAGTTAAGACCTAATTTGGCTCAGTGGTTAGAGCCTGGATTGTAGGCTAACCCAATTAGTTCTGGTTCGACAATTTGGTATCTAAGGTAAGTTGGACAGATGCAATCGACTGATTTTTAATTGGGAGCTACTCGACTCGAATGCGTTCTTGTCAAGTTAATGGCATATCCCTCCCATCGGTCTCACTTATCTGGCCATATGTGTCGACTCAGTTCTGATTTGAGGTGGCTAACAATTCAAGCTAACCCATGCCACTAGGTTAGTCATAATTGTTATGACTATGTCAAGTCAAGTTTAATGAGACCTAAATCAAATCTCCCTAAGAAAGTATTAAGTCTAGGTCTTCCACCATTGTGGATGTGCGGGTCCTTCCCGAGGTTGATTGTTCTCGGCTGGTTACAGTGGCTCAGTTGCACCGGAAAGATGCAACCATGTCCATTAGGCATTGGATGCTACGGATTAGAGGATGGGTTGGGCTCAATATTCCAGATACGGTGAGGGACCCAATCAGGAATCTAGTTCATGCAAATGGTGGGTTTGGCTTAACTAAGGATTGGAGCAATATCCTGGACACAATGAGCTTCATGAATTAAAGATCAAGTTTTGGGTGCACCATGATTAGAGAATCATTGGACAAGAGTTATCCACTCATCAGCTGACCCATCACCAATAACTGTTAGATGAGGTGGTGAGCCAGTCGGTGAGACCGCACCACCCACTAAAAATCACTGATCACGAAGATTTTCACATCTCTACCAAGGAAGTGTAGAGATCTGAGAAAATAATGGGAGCCTAATTTGTTTAAAAATAAAAACCCTAAATAAATTGATTGAGTCTGATTATAAAATTTAACTAGAAACTTTTGATTCTCTACAGGAAACATGTCTGCCTCAAACCCCCTGACCAAATTTCTAGACACCCATAGACTGACTGGACCCAATTTCAAAGACTGATTGAGGAACTACAAAATTATTCTAGATTCTAAAAAATTGACTCATATCTTGGACCAGGACCCATCTGCCATACCAGCACGTCCGACTGCTGAACAGAGAGCATTTCTAAAAAAGTAGATGGATGATGATAACAAAGCAAGGTACTACATGTTGGGTGCAATGTCTAATGACTTGCAGTGACAACATGAGAATATTTTGACTATCCACCAAATGTTGGCTCACCTACAAGAGTTGTTTGGTGAACAGAGTCGTACGGTCAAGTATCAAGTCTGTCAAAGGCTTTTTAAGGCTAAGATGCATGATGGGCAGTCAGTCCAAGATCATTGTTTGACAATGATCAAGGATCTTGAGGAGCTTGAGAAGCTCGGTATCATCTTAGACAAAGATTTTCAGATTGATGTGATCCTTCAGTCTTTGTCTGATGCATATGGTCAGTTTATCATGAACTTCCATATGCATAAGATGCAGTGTACCTTGGCTGAGTTAATGAACATGCTGGTTACGGCTGAGCTTTCTATGAAGGGTTCAAAAGGCTCAGTTCTTACTATGGAGTAGACTTCTTTCAAGCGAAAGTCTTTTGAAAAGAAAAAGAAGTCTACGAAGAAGCAGAAGGTGGATGGCAAGAAGAAGAAGACAGAATCGAAGAAGAAGACTGCTGATAAGAAAAAATATTTCCACTATCAATCAGATGGCCATTGGAAGTGAAACTATCCTCAGTACCTGGCTACCCTGAAGAACAAGAAGGATGGTCCTTCTGGAGGTATGCTCATTTTAGAATCTAATCTTACGGTTTCTTCTACATCCAGTTGGGTGCTTGACTCTGGTTCTAGTGCTTATTTGTGCACTTCTATGTAGGATCTTGAGGAGAGCAGGAGGCTGAGGGATGGAGAGATGATCCTACGCATCGGGAACGGAGCAAGAGTTGCTGCTGTGGCTGTGAGAACCTATCCTCTGTAATTACCATTAGGATTAGATTTAGTTTTAAGAAACTGTTATTATGTGCCTGCAGCAGGCAGGAATTTGATTTCTTTTTCATGTTTAGCACAAGAAGGCTATGTGATTAGCTTTCATAAGGACCATTGCAATATTTTTTATGAAAATAATAAAGTAGCAGATGGTTTTCTTATTAACAGTCTCTATTAGCTACATATTGATGTATCTGTATTTAATATTGAGCAAAATGTGAATGTCATAGGAATTAAAAGGCCTAAAGATAGTCTAAATGATAAGTATCTATGGCACCTAAGGCTAGGTCATATAGCGGAAGATAGGGTTAACAAATTAGAGAAATTCGGACTATTGAGTCCATTGACTTTCGAGTCATATCCAGTTTGTGAATCATGCCTTTAAGGCAAAATGACCAAGCTTCCTTTTGTGGGACATGGGGAAAGGGCCACAGACCTACTTGCCCTAGTACATACGGATGTGTGCGGCTCATTTGATGTGCCGGCTAGAGGCAACTACATCTACTTCATTACCTTTATCGATGATATGTCTAGGTATGGAAATATATTTCTAATGAAACACAAGTCTGAAGCTTTTGAAAGGTTCAAAGAATTCAGACATGAGGTAGAAAAACAAACAGAAAAACCCATTAAGGTTCTTCGATCAGATCGAGGAGGTGAATACCCTAGTCGGAAGTTTCTAGATAATCTTAAGGACAATGGCATAGTCTCTCAATAGACTCTATCTGGAACACCTCAACTCAATGGGATTTTAGAATGGAGAAATCGGACCCTATTAGATATGGTCCGTTCTATGATGAGCTTCACAGACCTCCCTGAGTTTCTTTGGGGACATTATCTCATGACAGTAATTTATATATTGAATAGGGTTTCCTCTAAAATCATTTCTACCACACCGTATGAGATATGGCATGGTAAGAAGCCAAGTCTGAATCATCTCAGAATTTGGGTTTGTCCAGCTCATGTCAAGAGACGGCAGGCGGACAAGTGAGAGTTTAGGTCTTTTAGAGCTTGATTCATAGGATATCCTAAAGAGTCATTAGGATACTATTTCTATATTCTGGAAGACCACAATGTGATTGTGAGTCGAAATACTATTTTTTTTGAAAAATAGTTTATTCAAGATGGTGGCATCAGAAGAATAGTTAAGCTCAAGGAGAATGTCTCCCAAGAGCAACGAGCTCAAGAACCTGAGGAACCTAATCAATCAGAACCAGTCCCAACACAACCTCTTCCACCTCATAGATCAACTAGGATTTCCCATTCTTCTGAAAGGTACTTAGGTACCATATAAGAAAAAGTAGAGAAAATGTTTCTTACGGGAAATGGGGCACATGGTGATGATTCCAAGACCTATGACGAGGCGATATCAGATATTGACTCCGAGAAATGGTTAGAGACAATTAGATCAGAAATTGACTCAATGCACTCAAACCAAGTCTGGACCTTAGTAGATCCACCTGAAGGTATTGTACCTATTGGGTGTAAATGGATCTTCAAGAGAAAGATAGGTGCAGATGGGAATGTGGAGACATTCAAGGTTAGGCTCGTTGTGAAAGGTTATAGTCAGTGCGAAGGCATTGACTATCAGGATACCTTTTTGTCCGTAGCTATGCTAAAATCCATTCGCACATTGCCTGCTATTGCAGCCTATTTTGATTATGAAATATGGCAGATGGATGTGAAAACGGCATTCTTAAATGGACATCTTGAGGAAGATATCTATATGGAATAGCTGCTTGGTTTCACATCAGTGATGATGATCACAAGATCTGCAAGCTGCAAAGGTCCATTTATGGACTTAAGCAAGCATCTCAGAGTTGGAATACTCGTTTCAATGATGTCAACAAAATATTTGGTTTCATCAAGAACGAGGAGAAACCATGTGTGTTCAAAAAGATCAGTGGGAGCGCAGTTGTCTTCCTCGTATTGTATGTAGATGACATCCTCCTAATTGGGAATGACATTCCCATGTTGACCTCAGTCAAAGTATGGTTGTCTAAGGAGTTTTCTATGAAAGATCTAGGAGAGGCATCCTTTATACTGGGTATTAAAGTCTATAGAGATAGACCAAATAGGATGCTACGACTTTCACAGAAGATGTACATAGAGGAGGTGCTAAAAAGGTTTAGCATGGAAAACTCCAAAAGAGGTTTATTACCTTTTAGACATGGCATTCATCTCCCCAAGAAGATGTGCCCTAGCACACTTGAGAAGATTGAATGCATGAGCAAGATCCCTTTTGCTTCAGCAATAGGGAGCCTCATGTATGCTATGCTATGTACACGACCTGATATAGCTCATGCTGTGAGTGTCACAAGCAGATATCAGTCAAATCCAGGCGAAGAACACTGGACTTCTGTGAAATGTATCCTTAAGTACTTGAGAAGGACTAAGGATATGTTTCTAGTCTTTGAGAATGGAGAACTCCAGATTCAGGGATATACAGACTCAGACTTTATGTCTGATATAGATGATCGAAAGTCAACATCTGGGAGTCTGTTCATTTGCAATGGTGGTGCAGTTAGCTGGAAGAGTTCTAAGCAGATGGTGATTGCTGATTCCACCATAGAGGCAGAGTATATTGCTGCATCAGAAACTGTGAAGGAGGCATTCTGGTACAAAAAATTTGCTGCAGAGCTTGGAGTGATGTCATCGGATGCCATACCTCTTTACTGCGACAATAATGGCACCATAGCCCTATCTAAGGAGCCAAGGTCTCACCAGAAGTCCAAGCACATCGAGCAGCGATTCCATTTGATCCGTGATTACCTCGAAAAGGGTTATGTCGAGGTTAAGAGAGTCAACTCCACAGATAATGTGGTAGACCCGCTGACTAAGCCATTGGGCCAACAGAAGATCGAAGCCCACCTTGAGAAGATGGGACTTAGATATGTAGCCAATTGGCATTAGGTCAAGAGGGAGTTTGTTAGATGTGTGCCTTAGATGCCAAATCGGCTGACACATTCATGTACAGATCTAAGGGCAAATTTATAATTTTGACTATAAATGAATAAAAGAGTTATTCTTCTATCACATTGTATACATTGTGTCTGTGATACATCCTTTGAGTTAGTGGGAATGTAAATTCATATTTTCAAGGGTTGAAAATTTAAGGCATGAATTTATATAACTAACTCATAAATAGCTCCTGACCATAGGATCATCACGAGGATGGTGATCGATCTGAAAGGTTGGTGTACGATCGCTTCCTTAGGGTAGATGTATCTTGAGTCTACAGTGTGGAGACATCAGAGCGAGAGTACAGGTATTCGTTGAGAATGAGAGTACTGAGCGTGATCACTTCGAGCAGTCATAAGGAAGTCTACCTTCTCGTCGATGACTAGCTCGATGCTGCAGTTGTGTGTCTAGTTCTTTGACCTGAGGTGCATCGATGGTTCACCTTGAGTGTGTTATAGTTTGACTACACCATAACTCGATCTCTTAGCCATTCAGAACCCTGAGGTGTATGTTGGCTGTGGCATATTCATTATAGGAACTAGGTCGCACCAAGATGGGATCTATCAACCTCGATAGATGAGAGGAGTAGTCCTATGATAATTGAAAGATCAAGTTTTTAAGCCCATGGCCATGGCAGAGTGAAATAATGGAAAAGAGTTTTTCATTAAGGTTTCACATCGGACTTGGATTGATCGATTGACTCATATGACTGATGTTGGGTTTGACGAGTTCACCTTAACCCTAATTCACTCAGGACTCATGATAGAGGAACTCAATCACACAGGTAGCTGTACCGAGAGGTTCATCTTCAGTTCTAATGGGATGCCACCACATACTGCTAGGTATCACTGGTGGATTTTGAAAGCAATTAGAATGATATTGATGATCGATCATTCTAATTGTCTGAATCAGAAGAGTTTTGATCCATCGAAAGGAGTTTCGATGATGTCAATGATGAGATCATGACATGTCTCATTACCATACAGAATTGAACCTAACTGGATCACACAAATAAAGGTTAGGGTCTGGATGTCATCAATTGGGCTAACCCAATTGATTTGGATAAGATCCAATTAGGTTTCAGGAAATCGTGCTAGCACACGATTAAGCCTAACTTTCTTCTCGTGTAATCTTTTCTGTCTCTACTGAGCCAAATATGATTTGACTCATCTAGAGAACCTTGAAAAGGTTTTTCTCAATCTAAATAAAGTTTGTCCTGCTCAGAAAAGGCTTGTCTTAATTCATGAGATGAATTTAAGACAACACCTGCTAATTTCTAGCACTTGCCAATTTTATTTTAGGACATATGTCAAAAGTTGACATATGGGTCTTAAACTGAAGAGGACTCATTGGAGGATTTTTGTGGAGTGTCCACATGTTAAAACCCAATTGAATTGGGTGCCATAATCAAATTATGGCATGAGCCCAATTGGATTAAAGTGGGCGCCCCAAATGGATAAGAACCAAAGAGTCCTGATAAACATGGACTCTTTGGCGCCACCTTGATTGAGCTTATCCAATGTTGGCACCAACTTAGGAGAGAGGGTGGGGTTCTTATCTGATATGATCAAATGATATCACTCCACCAATTATAATTTTTCCAAAATTTATTGGAATTTTTTGATTGGTTGAATGATGTGGCACTGCGCAGCATACAGGGTCTATATAAACCCTGCTACGCCTAGGGTTTCGAGGATGAAATTATTTTATGCACAAAACCCAATAGCTACTACCCCTCCCCTCTTCTTTACATCCTCCCTGCTCTCCTTCCTCCCCTCTTCATGTCCAAAAAGTTGGACGTCCATCTGGCAAAGATCCAAGGCGTGGTGACACCAGGAACAGAAGGCTGCAGGACATCTTCGACAGGCTGCTGCTCCAACTTCAGAAGGAGTTCTGAAGTACTTTCAAATCAGATAAAGATTTGATTTTTGGAGCATAGATTTGCAAGGAGAAGATATTTTAGATCCTACCTGAGTGGATACTGGTAGAGGCCAGATGCTTGCGTGGCTACATCAGAACCTCGGGCTGTGCAGAGATCATCTATAGGGTAATCAGATTATCCTTAAGGTAATTCTTCTTTCATCATAGTTTTAGATTTAATTTTAGATTTTAAATATCCAATAATAAAATTAGATCTAGAGAATTAGATCTAAAATATACAGGATAATTTTTTTTTTAAAATTATTATGCCCCAGATTTGATGAAATCTGGAAGATCCTGCTCGGAGGAAACGTTTCTCCTCCTTCATAGCCCATGTGATGTGCTAACCAAAGAGTTGTCTCTACTTTGTATATGAGATACAAAGTCTAAACTTTTTGAAAAGTTTAAATAATTCAGATGTAAGTAGAAAAATAATTCAAAAAAAAAATTTAAAGGTACTTCGATCAGATCGAAGATGCAATACCAATGAAAGAAATTTATCGATTATCTCATAAAATAACATAATTTCATATTGGACTACTCTTAGTGCATCCTAGCTCAATGAGATAAGAAGAGTTAAGGAACTATATGAGATACAGTCTGATCCATAATGGACTTCACTGATTTATATTTATTTAGGGATATGCTTTATTTTTATAAAATTAGGTTCTCTCTAAACTTGTTCTTACCACACTGTATGAGATATAGCATATGGTGAAAATTGAATCTTGATTATTTTGAGATTCAAGGATGTCCAGCCCATGTCTAGCATAGTAGGTGGATATGTTAAAGAATAGGTCTATAAAGATCATTCTAAAAGAGTTTGAGATACTACTTTCTGAAAGGATCACAATGTGATTGTGACCTAACATGCTATGTTCTTGAAAAATTATTTAACCAAGATAAAGCAGTGGAAGAAAAGTTAAGCTCAAAGAGAGTGTCTTTGAAGAGTAGCGAGTCTTGAAACTTTAAGAACCTATTCATTATAAGCCAGTAGACATATATTCCTCCTTCACCTCATACACAAAGTAGGATCTCCAATCCTCTCGAAAGGTACTCGGATATGATTGACAGAGGATATAGAGAAAATCATTTCTCATAGGAGATGGGAGCATAGAAATGATTCCAGAACCTACAACGAGGTGATGTGAGACATCAACTCCAAGAAAAAGATGTGAAATAGCTTTCCTGAGAAGAGATCTTTTGAAGATTTCTGTATGGAATAGCCTATGAATTTCACTTCTTTTGATAGGAGATCACAAAGTCTATAATAATCTTAAAATTGAAACAAATCATTTTGATGATATGATCAAATAATTTGATCAGATATAAAGAATTATAGATTTCAAAAGGATTAGTGAGAGTGTCCAAAACTGACATCGATGAAAATTTGGTTGAATATAGATTTCTTCATAAAAGACATAAAGCAAGCATCCTAAAGATCTATAGAGATAGATGCAATTGGATGCTTGTGCTTTCACAGATAAAGTACAAAGACTGGATGCTGAAAGAGTTTAGCATAGAAATCTCAGAGAGGGGTCTGCTACTCTCTCGAACATAAATATATGTCATAAAATATACTTGAACTGATATAAATAATACCATGATTGTCACAAGTAGATATCAGTTATATCCAGGCTAAGAGCGTCGGATTGCTGTGAAAATGACCTTAAGCTCTTAAGAAGAACTAAAAATATGTTTTTAATTTGGAGAAGGATCAAAGCTAGAAGTGGAAGGATACATCAATTCAGATTTTATGTCTGATGTTGATGGTAGAATGTCTACATCATAGGGTGTGTTCCTATTTGATATTTTGGAAGGATTTCAAATAATCAATCGATGGAAGCTGAGTACACTATAGATGTGTAGGATGCATTTTGATTTTAATATTAGTTGTAAAATTGGTTATCATGCCATCAGATACTGTGACACTATACTGCAAAGTCAAAGGCATCATAGCCCATGCTAAGGAGCCTAGGTCTCACCAGATATCTAAGCACATAGAATAGCAGAACATGCGACTACTTCGAGTAGAAATACATAGAGGTGCAGAGAGCAAACTTCACATGCGATGTGGTTGACCCACTGGTAAGTCACTTAGCTAGCCTGAGACTAAAGCCTATCTTGTGAAGATGGGGCTTGGTACATGGCAGATTGGCCTTAGTGCAAGTGAGAGATTATTGGATGTATGCCCTAGAAGCCAATCTTGACTGACACATTTCATATTTTTAGGATATAATTTTGTACTTATTGGGTAGTTATATTACCATTCATGTTTATGTGCCCATGAATCATCCATGAATCATCCAAGAAATTAATAAGATGATAACACATATTCTCAAAGAGTTAAGAATTTGAGATATGTGTCATTGATGATTAATTTCTAAATTATTCTTGGTCATATAATCATCATGGAGATGGTGTTTGAACTGAATAGACCTGTGCATGGATCGCTTCCTTTAGGTAGATGGATCTCGAGTCTGTAGTGTAAAGACACTGGAGGAGAGTACAGGTGGTTGATAGAGAACAACTAGCACTGAGCGTGACCAACACAAGAAGTCACATGGATGTCTGCTCACTCGTTAGTGACTTTTTCGATGCTGTAGTTGTATGACTGATCTTTTAATCTAAGATGACATTATTGCTTGCAGTGAGGCTGGTAGAGTTTGACTGACGCATCAACATGGATCTCAAGAAGCCCTTGTAGTGGATGTTGACGATAGTTGGTCCACTTTAGGAGTGGAGTGTGTATCAAGATGGATCTATTGACCCTAGCTGAAGGGAGTAGTCCTTTAAGATTCAAGAAGCTGAGTTTTTAAGTCTGTGGCCATAGTAGTGTGATTGATGAAAAAAGTTTTCATAGAATCACATATGGACTCGAGTTGATTGAATCTATCATATGATCGATGTTGAGATTTGATGATTCATCTATGACCTACCATCTGGTTGGGACTCACGATGAAAAGACTATATCATGCGTTAACTGTACTTAAAGATTTATATTTTATTCTGCTGGGTTGCCACTACATACTGCTGGTGTCACTGGTGGATTGTGAGACTCACAAGGATCATTTTGATGATCAATGATCTTTGATGAACTGAGTTGGAATTGTTTCAATCCATTGAAAAAAGTTTCAATGATATTATGATAGAGATCATAATATATCTCACTACCAGACAGAATAGAATAAATGGGGTCACACACAAAAGAAGCTTTTGACTGATCAGATGGTTGAATTACGATTATGAATCGTAACAGGATTTGATTATCAATTTAATTGATAATTGATCTAATACAAATTTTGTATTATATATAACTTACTAAAGAGTTAGTGAGTTATAGGAGGATTAATTAGCAATAGGATTACTAATTGACTCAATTTGATTGAGCAATGGGGTTTGTATCAAGTCCAATTTGATTGGATTTAATTTGACTCATTTTGGGTTTGATTTGATCAACTTTATAGGGTTATTGGATAACCCAAAAAGATTGGATGATTAGCCCCAGTTGAATTAGGATTTGAGTTTGATCTAATTTTTAATTAGACTAGAATATATGTATTCCTAATTGGACTAAAAATCTTCATTTTCATGCTGCATCAAATTCTAATGGGATTATGATGAAAATTGAGTTTGACTCAAGCACCAAGAAAGAGTCCAATTGGACTAGGACTCCTTCTCCAATTAGGAGACATCTAATCTAAATTAATTAAGCTCTAAATTAGACTTAAATTTTTATCTATTTGAGTCTAATTAAGTCCTAATATGATTAGGATTTATTGGTATTTTATTGGGATTAAAACAACCATCTAATGATAGAGTCCCATGAATCTTAAACTCTTCCCTATCCATGCGCCAAAGGGGTCCACGCCAACCTGATTTTGTGTCCCACCTTGAACCACTTTTAACATCACTTCTCCTCCCTTATTTAGCATGTAAGAAAGAAGGATATTTCTCTTGATTTATCATGTAAAAATTGGGTTGAGATTTGATTGTATATGGGCGGCATAAAGAGGATAGTGTCCAAGGCTCTTTGGACTCTATCTCCTATTCAAATTGAAACTCTTTTGTACCTATAAAATACCACAACCTTGGGATGACTAAGAGGAGATTTCTATCAGATTATCACACCCAAAAGAGAGGTATTGTGCATGGATAAAAACAAGAAAAAAGGAGGGCAGTGAAGAGGTCTTGGCGTGAGGTAAGGTATGAGTTCCCATATCTCTTCTTTCTTACACAACCAATTGTTGGTTGTTTCGGACATCCTCCTCTATCCTTTTTATCCATGTTTAGACATGGATGTCTCCTTCTCTTTTTATCCAAAAGTTAAACAAAATTATTATATCTCTATTGTAGAGATTTGATGCATGAATTTTAGGAAGAAAAGAGAAGAAAGGGTTCTTCTCATGATCTCTAGCGTAGAGATCAAGATCCTCCTACATCTTCTTATTCTCTATTAGTAACTTAGGAGAAAAAAAAAATTTTCAACCATCAAGATGCGATCTCTACAAGGGAGCTAGCACCTCTATGAGATCAAAAGACTTCTGATCAGATCAGAGTCTCGTGTGGATACCCATAGAGGTCGGATGCTTGTGCAGCTACAAGAGATCTTCAAAAGACATCTATGATCATCTGTTCGCATTGAAGATTGATCCATATCCAGGTATATTTTATATTTATTTTTTTATTTGATTTTTTTTATCTGAATTTTATCTCACATATGATAATTCTGGTTATGGTTTGAAGATATGATCTTATGCATGCTTAGATTAAATTAGATTTAATCTAAAAAATTTTAAAATTTTGTTGCATATTTTTTTTATAAAATATTCATGCATGAAACTATAAAAATCCAATATTGATATTAGAGCCATATTATATGCATGAGATTAAGATTTAGATTTAAAATCTGCAGAGAAAAATTTTGGATCTGAAAGGTTTTGATGTTGTTCTGACATAAGGTTACCCTGGCATAACTTGTTATGCTGTATGATTGTCCTATAATGATGTTAAAATTTTTAATTAGAATGGATTTTAGATCTAATTTTTACAGCATATATGTGATATATATTTTGTTATTTAGATCTGAAAAGAGTTTCAAGGTCTGTTTTGATTCATATATATGATATATGAAAGTATGTTTAGGGCTAAAATTTGTTTCTATGATCTGAACTTGTTTATGTATGTGATACATAGTTATATGCATGATCTGAAATTATTTCGAGATCAAAATTTACTCTTCATGTTAAGAATTTAGATCTAAAAATTTTGATTTAAGATCTGAAATTAGTGTTTATGCATGAGGAATTGGTCATGGGTAGATCAAATTAGGTCATGTAATTTGATTACATCAAAAAGTTTCTGATTTGATCATACTGGGTCTAAATCGATTTAGCAGTTGATCAAATTGAGTCAAGTATTGATTAGGATGAGGTCAATAGAGCCTAAGATCATACAATTATTGTTGATCAAATCGATTGACACCCATATGTAGAATCGATTAATCTAAGGACCTAATTCGGCTTTGTGGCTCGAGTCTGATTCACCTAAGCTAACTTATTCGGATCAATTGTCCAATTGGTGTCTAAGATAAATAATTGAAAGATAATTATTTAATTAGTTCTGTTCGCTTATCTGGCCAAATTATTGGTATCTAAGAAAAGCAACGAGGGGACCCCCACCAATTTCCACTTACCTGGTGAATTTGAAAGATTGAGTCTCAAATATGGTTGCATGATGGTTTGATTTAGCCCATGCCAATTACATTAGTCATGTGATGACTGATTAGATGAGATCTAAATCAAAATCTCTCCATAAAATATGAAGTCCAAGGTCTTCCATCGTTGTAGATGTGCGAGCGTGCTACCGGCATTGATTGTTCTCGATTGGTTACAGTGGTTCAGTTGCATTGGGAACATGCAACCACTCTATTAGCAAAAAATTACTGTGGGGTAAAGATGGGGTTGGGTCCAATAATTATTAGGTGAGGGATCCAATAACGGCTTTGCACCTGCTTGTGAACGGTGGATCTGGCTTAACTAAAGAGTATGGACAATAACTGTTAGGTGAGCCCATATGACTTAGAGACAAGTGGCTGCAACATGCTTAGAGAAGTATCTGGATAAAGAGTTATCCATGCATCGATGTTTATTCATGTTACCAATAACTGTTAGGTGAGGTGCACGGCATTGGTGGGACCGCAGACCCACTTGAAACCCAATTATCGCGTCAAGATTTTCGTTTCTACACCTGAAGAGTGTGGGAGATCTGATAAAATATTGAGAGTCTCTTTTCACATCTAAAAGTCTCTAGTGCAAATCATAATAATAAGTATAAATATTCAATTAGAATCTTTGCTCTCTGTTGTTCATTGTGTTAGCTTCCAATCCTCTAGCTTAAATCCTAGATATCAACCGATTAACCGAAATTGAGTATATAGACTAGCTCACAAACTTAAGAATTACTCTTAATTTTAGAAAATTAAGCTATATTCTCTACCAGGTTATTCTAATGTTAATAACTTGTCCAACCCATAGTCAACAAGCTATACTTGATGAGTGGATGGACAATGATAATTTAGATAGGTGCTATGCATGAGCATATGTTGATTGCCTATGACATGTTGATTCATCTACAAGTGTTGTGAGATGATCAGAGTTATAAAGCACATGTGATGTGTGATGGGCAGTAAATTTATGATTGTTATTTGATAATGATCAAGGACATTAAAGAGCTTAAAAGATTTGATATGATCATGCACAAAGAATTGCTTATAGATTTGATCATGCGATCCCTGATTAGTTTATATGGATAGTTTATGCTAAGCTACCATATAAAAGACCATCATGGCTGTTGGAAATAGTATTCCAAAGTCAATCATCAGCCTGTTGACGGTTGTGCTCATTTTTATATTTGTACATAAATTATGAATTAATAAAAATTATTTTGATATTTTTCATCACAAATTATTTCATCTTCTAATGAACTCCTATGTTATGGTGAAGTCCTTAGGACTATTTAGACTTGACAAAGGAGGATTTGTCATTTAGTCCTTAAATCTGTTCGCGACCAAATGATACGTTGTTACCAAGGACGACAACGTTTATCAAGCATAGGTTGTTGTGTGTCATATAGGTTGGTTGTCCTTTTAACCAATGAGTGTGGAGACACCGGTATGGCATACAGGTGAGATGTAAAGGTATATTTGCACTGAACGTGACCGACTCTGGAGCTATTTCTGCTGTTAAGATTTACTTCGATGGAATATGGGTATAAATATCCCTCCGATCTGAGACCACCACAGTGACTTACAAGCAACTCACTGCACTTAGGCACCGGACTACCTGAATTTTTAATTCAGTGATGGAAGGCTGCTGGGTGTAGTCAAGTACTTGACTTGTCGGTGCGTGTGTCAAGATGGGATTGACCACTCCAGTTTAGGAGCTGTGTACAGTTATGTTTCAATTTAGCAAAACCTTGGCCAGGGTAGTCCTTGTGAGGAGTTACAGGACTGTTTGAGTTGAGCACGATTCGGATGATCTGATCAGGGTTGACAGTTTAATCCTGAGTCGTCCTAAACACAGGGGTCAAAAGGATGAATTATACAGTAACCATATTCATGTAGGTTCTGAGTGTTATGATTGTAACTCTTCGATCTATCCAGACATCGGGTACCATTGCTAGATGGTCACTTCGATTAGTACAGAAATTGGTTCCTGTGCTACCGGCTTAGGTTCGAACCTGCGGGGTCACACACACTAGAGATTCCTATCTGATCTGATGGCTGATGAAGAGTCCTAATGCTCGTGGACTCTGAGTCTTACGTGTCTGAGACTCTATGATCAAGAATCAGGATTCTCTAATCATGAGTCCCACATATTTTGGGTACCGGGGTCAAGAGTCCCACTGGTTTGGGACTCTTCGATCAGGGTTACATATCGATGAATTCTGATGCCTGATTACCCATTGGATTTGGACTCAATATTTATGAGAGATTTAATTAGTGATTTGATCACTAATTAACTCAATTTGATTGAGTAATTATTTTTGAATCAAGTCCAATTGAATTAGATTCAGTTGGGTTTGACCCGATTAGGTTAAGAGTTGACCTAATCGTCGAGATGGTTTGGTCCCTGATTTGATCAGGGATTGGGCTTAGTCAATTTTTGATTTGATTAAGATTTTATTGAGCCTAATTAAGCCTAATTTAGTTGGGTTTAAATTAGTCTAATTGGACCTAAATTATTTGGTTCAATTAGGTTGGTTTAAATAATTAAACCACCTTGACCCAATCTCCATGTGCCACCTCACTTCCATTGCACCTATTTGAATTCATGAGAAGGAACTTCTCATGAATTATTTCCTCACGCCAAGCCCTCTCCATGCCCCTCTTTAATGTGCCATATGAATGGATAAGGATGATTGGTTGGCCATTCAAATTCAAAATAAAGTTTAAATTTGAATGGGCAATCAATCTTTGCACCTTATCCCTTTTTTTACGCCCTATTTATTACATGAGAAAAAATTTTTTATGAAATCACTCCATGCATAATTTAAGCCATGCCTCATGCCTTTAGTGGATAAAGGATGAGTTGGCATCCATTTGAATTCAAAATTTGATTTGAATTCAAATGTGCAATTACTCATCTTTATCCTTTCTTTTGGATAAGACGTTTGACGTTGTTATAAAAGGAGGAGAAGAGTGGGGCGTGCATGAAGAAGAAGATTTTTGAAGAAAAATTTTGGGGCGTGAGAAGTCTTGTGCATGAGAAGGAAGTCCAAATCCTTCCAAGAGAAAAAAGAGAAAAGAAAGAAAAGTGGGTGCAAGGTTTTCGGTGAGTTCCTTAGAGTTTTAGCCTGGGGTTCGGAAAGTGAGAAAGTGAGCTACGAGTATCGTGAGCCCACAAAATCTCAAAAAAATCTTCAATATTTTTTCAAGCATGTCTGTTGACGATCCAGAGCATCCAAAGAATCAACAGATATCGATCGAAGGAGTTCGATCAGCATCGACCGTCAAAAGGACTCTACAATGAGCTAGCACTCATGAGGAGTCGATCAGATCGGGAGCTTCGTGTGAATGATTTGCAGAGGTCAGACATGCTGTGTGGCTGCATCGCAACAATCAGACTCTTCCAATAGTGATCAGATTGTGGTGATCTACTACCCACACAAAGGTATTGTATTCTGAACTCATTACAGTAAAGTGTTTACTGTTCGAATTTGAATTTCAAATTTAAATGCATGCATGCTATATATCATATTTAGATCCTAGTGTAGGATAAATTTATGTTAATTAATTAGATTAATTAATATTTTTCCACTGTAAAATCATGATTTTAAAAAAAATTTAAAATTACCGTTTTACCCCTGCACTAAATTTCCCCACAATGGCACCTTATCTGAATTGATCAAAGTGTTGATAACAAAAAAATCTTGAAAGAGTTCAGAGGTAAATATTTGGAGAGCCTAAAGAAATAAAGACGCACCTAGAGTAGGTATGTCGAAATTACTCAATGTTATCCTTACAATTTTTTCTTCTCTCAATTGAGTTATAGACTCTAGTGTAGATCGATGGAAAGGTAGAGGGCGGAGGAAGTAATCCTTAAATTGGCTATAGAGCAACATTTGTTATTGCAGTCATGGGTATCTGTCTTTTGCGATTATCGTTTGGATTTAGTTCTTAGAGACGGTCTCTATCATTTGCATGGTGATACATATGTGAACTTAATTGAGCAAGCAGTGATTGCTATTGGATCTGAGAGATCAAGAATTGAGATAAAATTTAAAGTATATGTGGAACCTATAGCTAGATCGTATTGGAGAAGAAATGATTAACAAACTGAAGAAATATGGGCTTGGGCTCATTGACTGTTGAGTCAAATCTAGTTTATGTATCATTTCTTTGTGAAAATATGATCAAGCTACTCTTGTGGGATAAGAGAAAAAGGACCACTGAGATACTTATCCTAGTACATATTTGATGTGTGTAGCCCATGTGATGTGCTAATCAAGGAGTTGTCTCTACTTTGTATATGAGATACAAAATCTAAAATTTTTGAAAGGTTCAAAGAATTCAGATATAAGTAGAGAAATAAATCAAAAAAAAAATTTAAAGATACTTCGATCGAATTGAGATGCAATACTAATAAAAAAAATTTATCGATTATCTCATAAAATAATATAATTTCATATTGGACTACTCTTAGTACATCTCAGCTCAACGAGATAAGAAGAGTTAAGGGACTATATAAGATATGGTCTGGTCTATAATAGACTTCACTGATTTATATTTCTTTAGGGACATGCTTTATTTCTATAAAATTAGGTTATTTCTAAACCTGTTCTTACCACACCGTATGAGATATGGCATATGGTGAGAACTGAATCTTGATTATTTTGAGATTCAAGGATGTCCAGCCTGTGTTTAGCACAACAGATGTCCAGCCTGTGTTTAGCACAACTGAATCTATAAAGATCATTCTAAAAGAGATGGGATACTACTTTCTAAAAGGATCACAATGTGATTGTGACCCGACATGCTATCTTCTTGAAAAATTATTTAACCAAGATAAAGTAGTGGAAGAAAAGTTAAGCTGAAAGAGAGTGTCTCCGAAGAGCAGCGAGCCTTGGAACTTTAAGAACCTATTCATTATAAGCCAGTAGACATATATTCCTCCTCCACCTCGTACACATAGTAGGATCTCCAATCCTCACGAAAGGTACTCGGGTATGCTTGACAGAGGATATAGAGAAAGTCATTTCTCATGGGAGATGGGAGCATAGAGATGATTCCAAAACCTACAACGAGGCGATGTAAGACATTGACTCCAAGAAAGGGATATGAAATAACTTTCCAGAGAAGAGATTTTTTGAAGATTTCTGTATGGAATAGCCTATGGATTTCACTTCTTGTGATAGAAGATCACAAAGTCTATAATAATCTTGAAGTTGGAACAAGTTATTTTGATGATATGATCAAATTGTTTGATCAGATATGAAGAATTATGGGTTTCAAAAGAGTCAGTGGGAGTATCCAAAACTGACATCGATGAAAATTTGGTTGAATATAGATTTCTCCATAAAAGACATAAAGCAAGCATCCTAAAGATCTATAGAGATAGATGCAATTGAATGCTTGTATTTTCACAGATAAAGTACAGAGACTGGATGCTGAAAAGGTTCAGTATAGAAATCTTAGAGTGGGGTCTGCTACCCTCTTAGACATAAATATGTGTCATGAAATATACTTGAACTGATATAAATAATACCGTGATTGTCACAAGTAGATATCAGTTATATCCAGGCTAAGAGCATCGGATTGCTGTGAAAATGACCATAAGCTCTTAAGAAGAACTAAGGACATGTTCTTAATTGGGAGAAAGATCAAAGCTAGAAGTGGAGGGATATACCAATTCAGATTTTATGTCTGATATTGATGGTAGAATGTCTACATCATGGGGTGTGTTCCTATTTGATATTTTGGAAGGATTTCAAATAATCGATCGATGGAAGTTGAGTACACTATAGATGTGTAGGATGCATTCTAATTTTAATGTTAGTTATAAAATTGGTTATCATGCCATCAGATACGGTGACACTATACTGCAAAGACAAAGGCATCATAGCCCTTACTAAGGAGCCTAGGTCTCATCAGATATCTAAGTACATAGAACAACAGAACACGTGACTACCTCGAGTAGAAATACATAGAGGTGCAGAGAGCAAACTCCACATGCAATGTGGTTGACCCACTAGTAAGTCACTTAGCTAGCCTGAGACTAAAGCCTATCTTGTGAAGACGGCGCTTGGTACATGGCCGATTGATCTTAGTGCAAGTGGGAGATTGTTGGATGTATGCCCTAGAAGTCAATCTTGGCTGACATATTTCATATTTTTAGGATATAATTTTATACTTATTAGGCAGTTATATTACCATTCATATTTATGTGTCCATGAATCATCGAAAAAATTAATAAGATGATGACACATATTCTCAAAGAGTTGAGAATTTGAGACATGTGTCATTGATGATTAATTCTTAAATTGCTTCTAGTCATAGGATCATCATAGAGATGATGTTTGAACTGGATAGACTAGTGCACGGATCACTTCCTTCATGCAGATGGGTCTCAAGTCTGCAATGTAGAGACACTGGAGCGAGAGTGCAGGTGGTTGTTAGAGAACAACTAGCACTGAGTATGACCAACATGAGAAGTCACATGGATATCTGCTCACTCGTTAGTAATTTTTTCGATGCTGTAGTTGTATGACAGATCTTTTGACTTGAGGTGACGCTATTGCTTGTAGTGAGACTACTGGAGTTTGACTGACAAATCAATATGGGTCTCAAGGAGCCCTTGTAGTGGATGTTAGCGATAGTTGGTCCATTGTAGGAGTGGGGTGTGTATCAAGATGGATCTATTGACCCTTGCTGAAGAAAGTAGTTCTATGAGATTCAAGAGGCTGAGTCTTTAAGTCTGTGGCCATAGCAATGTGATTGATGAAAAAGAGTTTTCATAGAATCACATATAGACTTGAGCTGATTGAATCATCATATGACCGATGTTGAGGTTTGACGATTCATCCATGACCTGCCATATGGTTGGGACTCACGATAGAGGGACTGTATCATGTGTTAATTGCACCTAGAGGTTCATATTTTATTCTACTAGATTGCCACTACATACTGCTAGGTATCACTGGTGGATTGTGAGACTCACAATGATCATGTTGATGATCAATGATCCTTGGTGGAATGAGTTAGAATTATTTCAATCCATTAAAAAGAGTTTCAATGATATTGTGATAGAGATCATAATATATCTCACTATTAGATAGAATAGAACCTATGGGGTCACACACAAAATAGACTTTTGACTGATCCGATGGTTGAATTACAATTATAAATCGTAACAGGATTTGATTATCAATTTGATTGATAATTGATCTAATGCAAATATTGTATTATATATAACTTATTAGAGAGTTAGAGAGTTATAGAAGGATTAATTAGCAATAGAATTGTTAATTGACTTAATTTGATTGAGTATTGGGGCTTGTATCAAATCTAATTTGATTGGATTTAATTTGACTCATTTTGGATTTGATCTGATCAACCCTATAGGGTTATAGGATAATCCCAAAAAAATTGGATGATTAGCCCCAGTTGAATTAAGATTTGAGTTTGACCTAATTTTTAATTAGACTAGGATATACGTATTCCTAATTAGACTAAAAATCTTCATTTTTATGTTGCACCAAATCCTAATGGGATTAGAATTAAAATTGAGTTTGACTCAAGCACCAAGAAAGAGTCCAATTGGACTAGAACTCCTCCTCCAAGTAGGAGACATCCAATCTAAATTAATTGGGCTTCAAATTAGATTTGGATTTCTATCTATTTGAGTCTAATTAAGTCCTAATATGATTAGGATTTATTGATGTTTTATTGGGATTAAAACAGCCATCTAATGATAGAGTCCCATGAATCTTAAACTCTTCCCTATCCATGCGCCAAAGGGATCCATGCCAACCTAATTTTGTGTCCCACCTTGAACCACTTTTAATGCCACTTCTCCTCCCCTATTTAGCATGTAAAAAAGAAGGATATTTCCCTTGATTTACCATGTAAAAATTAGGTTGAGATATGATTGTATATGGGTGGCACAAAGAGGATAGAGTCCAAGGCTCTTTGGACTCTATCTCCTATTCAAATTGAAACTCTTTTATACCCATAAAATACCACAACCTTGGGATGGCTAAGAGGAGATTTCTATCAGATTATGATGCCCAAAAGAGGGGTCTTATGCATGGAGAAAAACAATAAAAAAGGAGGGCAGTGAAGAGGTCTTGGCGTGAGGTAAGGTATGAGTTCCCATATCTCTTCTTTCTTACACAACCAATTGTTGGTTGTTTTGGACATTCTCTTCTATCCCTCTTGTCCATGTTTAGACATGGATGTCTCCTCATCCTTTTATACAAAAGTTACACAAAATTATTACATTTTTATTGTAGAGATTTGGTGCATGAATTTTAGGAAGAAAAGAGAAAAAAGGGTTCTTCTCATGATCTCTAGCATAGAGATCAAGATCCTCCTACATCTTCTTGTTCTCTAAGAGTGTCTTAAGAGAAAAGAAGATTTTTCAACTATCAAGATGCGATCTCTGCAAGGGAGCTAGTTCCTCGATGAGATCAAAAGGCTTCTGATCAGATCAGAGTCTCGTATAGATATCTGTAGAGGTCGGACGTTTGTGCGGCTACAAGGGACCTTCGAAAGATATCCATGATCATCTATTTGCGTTGAAGATTGATCCATGTCTAGATATATTTTATATTTATTTTTTTATTTAATTTTTATATCTGAATCTTATCTCACATATGATGATTCTGGTTATGGTTTGAAGATATGATCTTATGCATGTTTAGATTAAATTAGATTTAATCTGAAAAATTTTAAAATTTTGCTGCATATTTTTTTTATAAAACATGTATGCATGAAACCATAAAAATCCAACAGTATTTCCATTGCTAATAACCAAATAAGCCATCGTTAATAAGTCATCAGCCTTTTAGCGATGGGATTATTTTCTGTCGTAACATGTGATTAGTAAATATTGCTATTAGCGATGGCTTGTTTGCCGTCACTAAAAGCCATCGCTAATACACTATTTACTTGTAGTATTTGATTTAGGTCCAATCATGGGCCTTGATCTCGACAGTTTGAGTTAGTCATTGAGAGATCAATTTAGACTAAATCAAAGTGGGTCTTGGCCAGTTCTCTCTTTTTCTTTTTTCTTTCTCTCTCTTCTTCTCTCTCTTTCTTTTTTCCTTCTCTCTTTTTCTCGCTCTATTTCTTTTCTTTTCTCTTCCTCTCTCTCTTTCTTTCTTTTATTTTTTTCTTTCTCCCTCTCTCTCTTTTGCTCTCGATGAACCATGGGTTCCACCAAGAATTCCTAAGAGAGAATTGAGGGGAGGAGGGGATGGGATCGATAGTGGTGGCAGCACAGTGATGGTCTGGCTAGAGTTCTAGCAGTGGAAAATCGATAGTAATAGCACCTGAAACAAAGGAGTTAACAAGGATTAGGGAGGAAGGGGGTTTTCAGGCGATGGTGACTTGATTGTAGCATCCGATAGCTGTCAAAGGTGAGGAAGAAGGGAGAGGGAGAGGTTTCAGTGCTAGATTAGCCAAGAGGTGATGAGTTTAAGAAGAAGATTGTTGGAAGAGGATAACCTCGATTCATTCATGGATAAGGTTGATCTTCATCAATATAATTAATCCAAATGCCTTCGATCATCCCTCACCAGCATATGACACCTATCCAGTCACCCTCGTAGCTATATCTTCTCCCATGGTCGAGGATCAGGTAGGGGATAAGGTTCTTATATTTCGATCAATTATTTTTAAAAAATTATAGAAATTGACAAACATTATTGACTGCACTCCAAATCAGGTTTAATTGGATCTATTCTTACATTCTTCCCTCTTTAAATAAAATTTATCCTTAAAATTTAAAAAATCTAGTGTTAGATGTATGCCCTAGAAGTCAATCTGACTAACACATTTATTCTTTTTAGGATATAATTTTATTCTTGATATTATTATTTAATAATAAGATTGGATAGTTTAATTTTATTTATGTAGTATATGTATCCATGAATCATCTAACAAATAAATAAGATGATGACACATATTTTCAAGAGTTGAGAATTTGAGGTATGTATCATTGATGATTAATTCTTAAATTATTCTTAATCGATGGATCATCATGAGGACACTGATTGATCTAGTAAGATTGGTGTATCGATCGTTTCACTTCGAATAGATGAGTCTCGAGTCTACAGTATAGGGACACTGGAATGAAAGTACAGATAGTTGTTAAAGAATAAAGATATCGAGCATGACTAACATGAGAAGTCACTTGATGTCTACTCACTCATCAGTGACTTTCTCGATGTTGTAGTGGTATAGTGGTATAACTAGTTCTTTGACCTATGGTTCCTCGATTATTTATAATGAGGTTATTGTAGTTTGACTGTATATGCACTTAGTCCCTAGCCATTCGGATCTTTGCTATGCAGATTAGCTATAGTAGATTTGTTGTAGGAGTAGGATGTGCACCTAGATAGGATCAATCAATTTTGATAGATGAGAAGTAGTCCTATGTGATTTATGAGACTGAGTTCTGAAGACTATGATCATGATAGTGTGAATAATGAAAAAAAATTTTATAAAATTTCATAATATAAACTCGACTCAAATAAATCTTACATATGATAGATGATGGAATTTGATGAGTTTTTCATAATCTTCATCTTATCGGGACTCACGATAGAAAAACTGTATCATATGACAACTACACCTAAGATATTCATTTTTTTCTATTTGCTGGATTGTCACTATATACTGTTAGATGTCACTGATGGATTATGAGATCAACAAAAATTATCTTGATGGTCAATAATTCTCATTTACTGAGTTACAATTGTTTCAATCTATTAAAAAGAGTTTCAATAATATTAGTGATATAGATCATAATATATCTCATTACCAGATAAAAAAGAATCTACAGGATCACACACAAAAGAGATCCTAAATGATCGGATAGTTAAATTATGATTTTGAATCACAGTAGAATTTGATTATCAATATGATTGATGATTAGATTGATTTGTAAAGAGAAGACTTCTTAAGAGTTAGTGAGATAAAGGAAGACTTATTTATAATTATTGCTATATTATTTGATTTGATCAAATAATTAAGGTTGAGTCCTGATCAAATTAAATTAGAATTTAACTTGATTGGACTTAATTTGAGTTTGAGTCAGATTGAGTTTCATAGGTCTAAAAGGTTTGGACTCAATAAGTACTTGACTTATTAGAAAATCGAAACTAGGTTGGATTTGGACCAAATCCTTGCCCAAGTGGTTGACTTGGTCCAAGGGAGATCATGCCCAAGATGTCCATGCCAAAAGAAATAAATCATCGTGGAGTTTGTTTCTTTTCTTGTGGTGATAAAGAAAGGTGCCCAAGAGTCCTTTTGGTATTCAACTCTATCTCACGCCCATATCACTTGGCCCTAACCCTAGAAGGGTTTTAGAGATAAGGTTTAATGTGGGATCAGGTTGAGTGCCTCCTTTTTGTGCGTGGAGATGAGTGGCACAAGAAAGGTTGTGGCATGAATACATCCAAGAATTCAAGCACCCTAGCACTCTATCCTAAGAAACTCTAAAGTGTTTAGGCATGGGATTTAAATAAAAGAAAAAAAAAAGATCAGCACCTCCTTTAGAAGAAAATAAGATAGAGATTGGCATGGGGTGTGATAGGGAGAATGCATGCTAAAATAAAAGAAAAAGAAAAGGGTGGCATGCAAAAGAGGTGACTCCTTTTCTTCTTTGCATGCAACATCCAAGGAGTTGGATACCCAAGATCTTCACACCCTCTCTCCCTCTCCCTCTTCCATACTTCCAAGAGTTGGACTTTCTGATCTTCCTCCTCCTCCTCTTGATCTTTGATGATCTCTTGAGAAGAGAAAAAGATCAAAAAAAAATTTTTAGCATCCAAGGAACAATCTCTGTAAGGAAGCTAGCATGCTAGTGAGATTAAGATCTTCTAATTAGATCAGTCTCGTGTGGATACCGATAGAGGTCGGATGCATATGCGGCTTCAGAGAAATCTTCAAGACATCCACAGATCATCAAATCGTGGTAAAGATATACCCGTACAAGATGAAGATCATATCTTCCTCTTTTATAATTTCAGATCTGAATCTTATCATTTATATGAAGATCCTGTTAGATGTTTTAATAGATGAGATCTTATGCATGCCTCTCTGATTAAAAGTATTTTAATTTGTGTTATTTCTACTACATTTTTGTTTTAAAATTAGCATGCATGAAAAATATCAGCTTTTCTAATAGTGGTATTAGAGCCACCTTCATTTGTATGAGATTAAGATTTAGACCTGAAATCTAAATTTAGTATTCTTAGATCTAAATTTTTTTATTGCTTTTCAACGTCATTCTGATATAAAGTTGTCTTGACATAATGGTGGGATATGTTATGCTGAAAAAGTTATCCTAGAATGATGATTGAAAATCATTTGATGATATGATTAATCAAAAAATTTTTAGATCTGATGTTTCTTCTATACATGAGATGTTGTTGCTATTAGATCTAAATTTTATGATTACTTTTGACATCATTTTGATATAAGATTATCCTAGTATAGCGTTAACCCGTTATGTTGAAAATGTTGTCCTAGAATAATGTTGAAAATTTTTTATTGTATATATTAATCTAAAATTTTTAGATCTGATTTTATTTTTTCATATATGATATGTATGATGTGATGTTTTTAGATCTAAAATTTTATTTCAAGACCTAAATTTACTTTTAATGATTCATGCATTAGATCTTAAATTATCTAGATCTAGAATTTTTATATTTATGCATAAAGGGTTAGTCACGGGTGGACAAATTAGGTCTGCAATGTGATTACAACTAGAATTTTCAATTAGTACTTAATGGACTCAAATCAAGAAGGACAGTTGATCATGATGGGTCAAGGAGTTGATTACGATTAGATCAAAGATGCTCGAGATCAAATCAATAGTTATAGATGATCAAATCGATTAACATCTATATGTTTTAAATTGATTAACCCAAAGATTCGATTGCAGCTCAGTGGCTCAAGCCTAAATCACTAAAATTAATCAAATTTGAAATTGATTAATCAATTGGTATATAAGATAAGCCATAGTGCGATGATTACCTAATTAGGATCATTGCAATTCCAACGAAGAGCCTCCCATCAATCTTCACTTTTCTAGCCAATTTGGTTGATTAGTGTTGAATTGGGTGCTTGGTGATTGGTGCTCTACCCATACCATTAAGATTAGTTGTTTATATGAGATGTAGATAATTAATTAGATGAGATCTAAATTAAATCTTCTCACACATATTAAGTCTAGTGATTTTCCACCATTGTAGATGTGCGGGCATCTTACTGGTGTTGATTGTTTTCAACTGATTACAGTAGTTCAGCTGCATCGAAAAGACGTAACCACTCTATTAGCATAAGATGCTATGGGATAAAGATGAGATTGGACCCAATAACTGTTAGGTGAGAGACTCAATGATGACTTTATCTATGTATTGAATGATGGATCTAACTTAACTAAGAAATGAGATCAATAACAGTCAGGTGAGGCCTACATAACTTAGAGACTAGTTACCGCTGCAACATATTTAAGAAGTATTAGATAAAAATTATCCACTCATTAATTTACATGTCACTAATAACTGTCAGATGAGGTGCACATAGATCGGTGGAACCACAGTACCCACTTGAAACCTAGTTGTGAAGGGGTTCCATTTTTCTATCCGAGGAGTGTAAATGATTCGAGAAAATAGTGGGAAGAATGTTTGTTTTAAAAGATCCTAAATAAATTAAAAGTCAAATATAAAAGTCTGAATAGAATCTTCTTCTCTCTACTAGGAAATGTTTGCTTTCAACCCTTTAGTTCACATACTTGAAACCAATTGTCTAACTGAATGAATTATGAAGACTGGCTTAGGAATCTAAAATAGTTTTAAGTTATGAAAAGTTAAGATTAGTTATGACTCGATTAAGATATCCCTATGTTATGAAACCATCCAATGATTAACTAAAGGATAATCTATCCATGATCATTGTTTGACAATAATTAAAGATTTGGAGGAGATTGAGAAGCTCGACATGACCATGCATAAGAAATTATCAATGAATTTGATCTTGCAATCCCTTACTAGTTCATTTGAGCAGTTTATAGTAAACTACCATATGAATAAGATTGATTGCACCTTGGCTAAGCTATTGAACATGTTGGTGACTATTAAAGGGACCTTGAAGAATTCAAGAGGCACGGTTCTCACTGTAGAGCGGATTTATACTTCTAAGAGAGTTTACTTAGAAGAAGAAGAAGTCCATGTAGAAATAGAAGTTCGAGAGCAAACCAAAGGATGAAGCTCCTAAGAAGGCTACTGACAAGAAAAAGTGTTTCCTCTGCAATGTTGATGGCCACTAAAAGGAACTATCCTATATATCTAGAGAGCCTAAAGAAAAAAAAAGAGGACACACCTTAAGAAGATATGTTAGATCTACTCATTATTGAAAGTAACCTTACGATTTTTTTTACTTCTAGTTGGGTTATAAATTTTGGTTCTAGTATTCATTTGTGTACTTCAATGTGGGATCTAAGAGAAAGTAGAGAGCTGAGAGAAGGTGAAAGCAACCTTTCAGGTTGGCAACAGGATAAGAGTTGCTGCTATGGCAATGGGCACCTATTCTCTATGATTACCATCTGGATTTAGTTTGATACTTAAGAGACTGTTATAATGTATTTATTGCTAGCAAAAATTTTGATTTCTTTTATATCATTAGCATTGGATGATAAAACTACTATGTGATTTATTTTAGAAATAAATTGATTGCATGTGGTTTTATGATTGATAAGTCTCTATCACTTTTATATGGATGTATGTATGAACATATTTGAGCAGATAGTGAGTGTCATAGGATCTAAGAGATCCAGAGAAAAGATAGACCAATGGTATATATGGCACCTCAGGCTTGGTCATATTAGAGAGGATAGAATCAACAAAATTGAAAAAGTATAGGCTCTATGGCTTATTGACTTTTGAGTTATTTTCAGTTTATGAATCTTGTTTTCAAGAAAAGATGATCAAACTATCCTTTATAGGATATAAGGAGAGGATCACTAGGATACTTGCCCTGATACATACTGATGTGTGTAGCCCATTTGATATACAAGCTAAGGGTAGTTATCTTTACTTCATTACTTTATCAATGATTTTTTATGGTATGGATATTTGTGTGAGACACAAATCTGAGGTCTTTAAAAAATTCAAAGAATTTAGATATAAAATAAAGAAGCAAACTAAAAAATCTCTTAAGATTCTTTGATCAGATCAAGGAGATTTATACCTTAGTAGGAGTTTTTAAACTATCTCAAGAAAAATGGTATACTCTCATAATAGACTCCTCCTAGTATATCTTAATTCAATAGGATGATGGAAAGGAAGAATAGGACTCTATTGGATATGATCCAATCCATGATGAGGTTCATAGATTTTCTCTTATTTCTTAAAGGACATGCTTTAGTTTTCATAATTTTTACATTGAATAGTATTCTCTTTAAGTCTGTACCTATCATATCATATAAGATGTGACACGATAAAAAATTGAGTCTTGATCATCATAAGATTTTGGATTGTCCGGCCCATGTTAAGCGACAACAGCAGACAAGTTAGAGGCTAGATCTATAAGAGCTCATTTTATAGAATATCTTAAAGAGTTTTTGGGATACTACTTTTACTTTTTAGAAGATTGCAATGTGATTATGAGCCAACATGCTATATTCTTGAAGAAATAGTTTATCCAAAATGGATGTAGTGAGAGAAAAATTAAGCTCAGAAAGAGTCTTTGGAGAGCAATGAGTCATAGAACCTATAGAACCTATTCACATTGAGCTAGTACATGTAGTACCTCCTCTACCTTATAGATCAAGTCGGATCTTCCATCTATTGAAAGATACTTAGGTATTCTGACAAAGGGTATATAAATATGGAGATGATCTCAAAAACTACTATGAGGTGATGTTAGACATCTATTTCGAGAAATGGTTGAATACCATGAAGTCAAACATTGACTCGATGATTCTAATCAAGTCTAAATCTTAATAGATCCATCAGTAGGTATAGTATCTATTAGATGTAAATAGATCTATAAAAGAAAGATAGGTTTGGATGGATAGATAGAGATTTATAAAGCAAGTATCTCAAAGTTGGAACACTTGTTTC
>NC_026001.2:70012003-70043878 GCF_000442705.2 Elaeis guineensis | reverse complement strand
CTTTTTGTGCGTGGAGATGAGTGGCACAAGAAAGGTTGTGGCATGAATACATCCAAGAATTCAAGCACCCTAGCACTCTATCCTAAGAAACTCTAAAGTGTTTAGGCATGGGATTTAAATAAAAGAAAAAAAAAAGATCAGCACCTCCTTTAGAAGAAAATAAGATAGAGATTGGCATGGGGTGTGATAGGAGAATGCATGCTAAAATAAAAGAAAAAGAAAAGGGTGGCATGCAAAAGAGGTGACTCCTTTTCTTCTTTGCATGCAACATCCAAGGAGTTGGATACCCAAGATCTTCACACCCTCTCTCCCTCTCCCTCTTCCATACTTCCAAGAGTTGGACTTTCTGATCTTCCTCCTCCTCCTCTTGATCTTTGATGATCTCTTGAGAAGAGAAAAAGATCAAAAAAAAATTTTTAGCATCCAAGGAACAATCTCTGTAAGGAAGCTAGCATGCTAGTGAGATTAAGATCTTCTAATTAGATCAGTCTCGTGTGGATACCGATAGAGGTCGGATGCATATGCGGCTTCAGAGAAATCTTCAAGACATCCACAGATCATCAAATCGTGGTAAAGATATACCCGTACAAGATGAAGATCATATCTTCCTCTTTTATAATTTCAGATCTGAATCTTATCATTTATATGAAGATCCTGTTAGATGTTTTAATAGATGAGATCTTATGCATGCCTCTCTGATTAAAAGTATTTTAATTTGTGTTATTTCTACTACATTTTTGTTTTAAAATTAGCATGCATGAAAAATATCAGCTTTTCTAATAGTGGTATTAGAGCCACCTTCATTTGTATGAGATTAAGATTTAGACCTGAAATCTAAATTTAGTATTCTTAGATCTAAATTTTTTTATTGCTTTTCAACGTCATTCTGATATAAAAGTTGTCTTGACATAATGGTGGGATATGTTATGCTGAAAAAGTTATCCTAGAATGATGATTGAAAAATCATTTGATGATATGATTAATCAAAAAATTTTTAGATCTGATGTTTCTTCTATACATGAGATGTTGTTGCTATTAGATCTAAATTTTATGATTACTTTTGACATCATTTTGATATAAGATTATCCTAGTATAGCGTTAACCCGTTATGTTGAAAATGTTGTCCTAGAATAATGTTGAAAATTTTTTATTGTATATATTAATCTAAAATTTTTAGATCTGATTTTATTTTTTCATATATGATATGTATGATGTGATGTTTTTAGATCTAAAATTTTATTTCAAGACCTAAATTTACTTTTAATGATTCATGCATTAGATCTTAAATTATCTAGATCTAGAATTTTTATATTTATGCATAAAGGGTTAGTCACGGGTGGACAAATTAGGTCTGCAATGTGATTACAACTAGAATTTTCAATTAGTACTTAATGGACTCAAATCAAGAAGGACAGTTGATCATGATGGGTCAAGGAGTTGATTACGATTAGATCAAAGATGCTCGAGATCAAATCAATAGTTATAGATGATCAAATCGATTAACATCTATATGTTTTAAATTGATTAACCCAAAGATTCGATTGCAGCTCAGTGGCTCAAGCCTAAATCACTAAAATTAATCAAATTTGAAATTGATTAATCAATTGGTATATAAGATAAGCCATAGTGCGATGATTACCTAATTAGGATCATTGCAATTCCAACGAAGAGCCTCCCATCAATCTTCACTTTTCTAGCCAATTTGGTTGATTAGTGTTGAATTGGGTGCTTGGTGATTGGTGCTCTACCCATACCATTAAGATTAGTTGTTTATATGAGATGTAGATAATTAATTAGATGAGATCTAAATTAAATCTTCTCACACATATTAAGTCTAGTGATTTTCCACCATTGTAGATGTGCGGGCATCTTACTGGTGTTGATTGTTTTCAACTGATTACAGTAGTTCAGCTGCATCGAAAAGACGTAACCACTCTATTAGCATAAGATGCTATGGGATAAAGATGAGATTGGACCCAATAACTGTTAGGTGAGAGACTCAATGATGACTTTATCTATGTATTGAATGATGGATCTAACTTAACTAAGAAATGAGATCAATAACAGTCAGGTGAGGCCTACATAACTTAGAGACTAGTTACCGCTGCAACATATTTAAGAAGTATTAGATAAAAATTATCCACTCATTAATTTACATGTCACTAATAACTGTCAGATGAGGTGCACATAGATCGGTGGAACCACAGTACCCACTTGAAACCTAGTTGTGAAGGGGTTCCATTTTTCTATCCGAGGAGTGTAAATGATTCGAGAAAATAGTGGGAAGAATGTTTGTTTTAAAAGATCCTAAATAAATTAAAAGTCAAATATAAAAGTCTGAATAGAATCTTCTTCTCTCTACTAGGAAATGTTTGCTTTCAACCCTTTAGTTCACATACTTGAAACCAATTGTCTAACTGAATGAATTATGAAGACTGGCTTAGGAATCTAAAATAGTTTTAAGTTATGAAAAGTTAAGATTAGTTATGACTCGATTAAGATATCCCTATGTTATGAAACCATCCAATGATTAACTAAAGGATAATCTATCCATGATCATTGTTTGACAATAATTAAAGATTTGGAGGAGATTGAGAAGCTCGACATGACCATGCATAAGAAATTATCAATGAATTTGATCTTGCAATCCCTTACTAGTTCATTTGAGCAGTTTATAGTAAACTACCATATGAATAAGATTGATTGCACCTTGGCTAAGCTATTGAACATGTTGGTGACTATTAAAGGGACCTTGAAGAATTCAAGAGGCACGGTTCTCACTGTAGAGCGGATTTATACTTCTAAGAGAGTTTACTTAGAAGAAGAAGAAGTCCATGTAGAAATAGAAGTTCGAGAGCAAACCAAAGGATGAAGCTCCTAAGAAGGCTACTGACAAGAAAAAGTGTTTCCTCTGCAATGTTGATGGCCACTAAAAGGAACTATCCTATATATCTAGAGAGCCTAAAGAAAAAAAAAGAGGACACACCTTAAGAAGATATGTTAGATCTACTCATTATTGAAAGTAACCTTACGATTTTTTTTACTTCTAGTTGGGTTATAAATTTTGGTTCTAGTATTCATTTGTGTACTTCAATGTGGGATCTAAGAGAAAGTAGAGAGCTGAGAGAAGGTGAAAGCAACCTTTCAGGTTGGCAACAGGATAAGAGTTGCTGCTATGGCAATGGGCACCTATTCTCTATGATTACCATCTGGATTTAGTTTGATACTTAAGAGACTGTTATAATGTATTTATTGCTAGCAAAAATTTTGATTTCTTTTATATCATTAGCATTGGATGATAAAACTACTATGTGATTTATTTTAGAAATAAATTGATTGCATGTGGTTTTATGATTGATAAGTCTCTATCACTTTTATATGGATGTATGTATGAACATATTTGAGCAGATAGTGAGTGTCATAGGATCTAAGAGATCCAGAGAAAAGATAGACCAATGGTATATATGGCACCTCAGGCTTGGTCATATTAGAGAGGATAGAATCAACAAAATTGAAAAAGTATAGGCTCTATGGCTTATTGACTTTTGAGTTATTTTCAGTTTATGAATCTTGTTTTCAAGAAAAGATGATCAAACTATCCTTTATAGGATATAAGGAGAGGATCACTAGGATACTTGCCCTGATACATACTGATGTGTGTAGCCCATTTGATATACAAGCTAAGGGTAGTTATCTTTACTTCATTACTTTATCAATGATTTTTTATGGTATGGATATTTGTGTGAGACACAAATCTGAGGTCTTTAAAAAATTCAAAGAATTTAGATATAAAATAAAGAAGCAAACTAAAAAATCTCTTAAGATTCTTTGATCAGATCAAGGAGATTTATACCTTAGTAGGAGTTTTTAAACTATCTCAAGAAAAATGGTATACTCTCATAATAGACTCCTCCTAGTATATCTTAATTCAATAGGATGATGGAAAGGAAGAATAGGACTCTATTGGATATGATCCAATCCATGATGAGGTTCATAGATTTTCTCTTATTTCTTAAAGGACATGCTTTAGTTTTCATAATTTTTACATTGAATAGTATTCTCTTTAAGTCTGTACCTATCATATCATATAAGATGTGACACGATAAAAAATTGAGTCTTGATCATCATAAGATTTTGGATTGTCCGGCCCATGTTAAGCGACAACAGCAGACAAGTTAGAGGCTAGATCTATAAGAGCTCATTTTATAGAATATCTTAAAGAGTTTTTGGGATACTACTTTTACTTTTTAGAAGATTGCAATGTGATTATGAGCCAACATGCTATATTCTTGAAGAAATAGTTTATCCAAAATGGATGTAGTGAGAGAAAAATTAAGCTCAGAAAGAGTCTTTGGAGAGCAATGAGTCATAGAACCTATAGAACCTATTCACATTGAGCTAGTACATGTAGTACCTCCTCTACCTTATAGATCAAGTCGGATCTTCCATCTATTGAAAGATACTTAGGTATTCTGACAAAGGGTATATAAATATGGAGATGATCTCAAAAACTACTATGAGGTGATGTTAGACATCTATTTCGAGAAATGGTTGAATACCATGAAGTCAAACATTGACTCGATGATTCTAATCAAGTCTAAATCTTAATAGATCCATCAGTAGGTATAGTATCTATTAGATGTAAATAGATCTATAAAAGAAAGATAGGTTTGGATGGATAGATAGAGATTTATAAAGCAAGTATCTCAAAGTTGGAACACTTGTTTCAAAGATGTAATTAAATTATTTGATTTCATCGAGGATGAGGAGGAACCACATGTTTATAAGAAGGTTAGTAGGAGTGTTATCACGTTTCTCATATTATACATGGATGACATCCTTTTGATTGCAAATAATGTTCCCATACTGACTTTGGTTAAAATATGGTTATCTAAAAAATTTTTCATAAAAGATCTTAGGGAAGCATCCTATATTCTAAAATAAAGATCTATAAAGATAGATCTAAAAGGATACTAGGCCTCTCACAGAAGATGTACATAGAGGAAGTGTTGACGAGGTTCAGCATGAAAAACTTCAAGAGGTATTTCTACCCCTTAGACATGGGATTGATCTTCAAGAAGATGTGTCCCAACACACCTATGGAGATTCAGCACATGAGCTAGATCCCTTATGCTTTGATTATTTGAAGCTTCATGTATACTATGATGTGTATATGACTTGATATAGCCTTGCTGTGAGCGTCACAAACAAATATCAATTGAATATAGACTAAGAGCATTGGATAACTATGAAGAATATCCTTAAGTACTTGAGAATCACTTAGGATATGTTCTTGGTCTTTAGAATAGGAGAAGAGTTAAGGATAGAAGGATACACTGAATTAGACATTATGTCTGATATTTGAAAGTCTACAATCAGGGAGTGTATTCTTGTTCACTGGTGGATCGATAAATTGAAAAAGTTTCAAATAACCGATCATTTTCATCATGGAAGTAGAATATATCACCATTTTTTAGGCTGCTAAGGAAGTCTTCTGGTTTAAAAATTTATTGCAGAACTTGGTATAATGTCATCAGATAGCATAACACTATACTGCAATAACAATGGTGCCATAGCTCTAGCTAAGGAGTCCAAATCTCATCAAAAATTCTAGCATGAAGAGTGATGATTTTATAGTATTTCATGACTATCTCAAGAAGTAGTACATCGAGATGCAGAGAGTAGATCCCATGGATAATGTGGTGGATCGACTGACTAATCCATTTATCCAATAGAAGATCAAAGCACATCTTAAGAAGATGGGGCTTAGGTAAATGGCAGATTGGATTTAGTGCAAATGGAAGATTGTTAGATATATGTCCTAAAAGCTAATCTGGCTGATACATTTATTCTTTCTAAGATATAGTTTTATACTTGATCTTATTATTCAATAATAAGATTGGATAGTTTAATTTCATTCATATAGTGTATGTATTCATGAGTCATCCAAAGAATTAATAAGATGATGACACATATTCTAAAGAGTTGAGAATTTGAGGTATGTATCATTGATAATTAATTTTTAAATTACTCTCGATTGATGGACCATAAAGGGATGGTGATTGATCCAATAAGATTGGTATACAGATCACTTTTCTTCAGATAGATGACTCTCGAGTCTACAGTATAGGAACATCAGAGCGAGAGTGTAAATGGTTGTTAGAGAACATGGATATCGAGCATGACCAACATGAGAAGTCACTTGGATGTTTAGTCACTCATTAATGATTTTCTCGATGCTATAGTGGTATGATTAGTTCTCTGTCCTATGATATCTCAGCTATTCACAATAGGATTGCTTTGGTTTGATTGTACATGCACTTGGTCCCTAGCCATTCGGATCCTTGCAGTGCAGATTGGCTGCAGTAGGTTCATTGTAGGAGTAGGATGTGCACCTATATAGGATCTATCAATCTTAAGAGATAAGGAGTAGTCCTATGTGATTTATGAGTTCGAGTTTTAAAAATTATTGCCATGGTAGTGTGAATAATAGAAAAAAAAATTTATAAGATTTCACGATATGAATTCAAGTCGAATAAATCTTATATATGGTAGATGATAGAATTTGATGAGTTTTCTATAACCTCCATCTTATCGGGATTCATAATAGAAGAACTATATCACATAGCAACTATACCTAAGAGGTTCATTCCTTTCATTCTACTAGATTGTCACCATATGCTGCTAGACGTCATTGATGGATTGTGAGATCAACGAAAATTATTTTGATGGTCAATAATTTTTATTTGATGAGTTGGAATTATTCTAATCTATTGAAAATAGTTTCAATGATATTAGTGATGGAGATCACATATATCTCACTATCAGACAGAATAAAATCTATAGGATCACATGCAAAAGAGGTCTTGACTGATTGAATAGTTGAATTATGATTTTGAATCGCAATAGGATTCGATTATTAATATGATTGATGATCGGATTGATTTGTAAAGAGAGGACTTGCTAAGAGTTAGTGAAATAAAGAAGGTCTTATTTGTAATTATTATTATATTATTTGATTTGATCAAATAATTGGGGTTGAGTCCTGATCAAATTAAATTAGAATTTAATTTGAATGGATTTAGTCTGAGTTTGAGTTGGATTGAGTTTCATAGGTCTAAAAAGTTTGGACTCAATAAGTACTTGACTTATTAGAAAATCCAAACTAGATTAAATTTGGACCAAACCCTTGATCAAGTGGTTGACTTGGTCCTAGGGAGATCACACCCAAGATGTCCACACCAAAAGAAATAAATCACCATGGAGATTGTTTCTTTTCCTGCGGTAAGAAAGAAAGGTGCCCAAGAGTCCTTTTGATATTGGACTCTATCTCATGCCCCTATCACTTGGCCCTAACCCTCAAAAGAGTTTTAGAGATAAGGTTTAACATGGGATCAGGTTGAGTGCCTCCTTTTTGTTTGTGGAGATGGGTGGCGCAAGAAAGGTTGTGACATGAATACATCCAAGAATCCAAGCACCCTAAGACTCTAATCCCAAAAAACCCTAAAGTGTTTAGGCATGGGATTTAAAAGGAAAAAAAGATCATCACTCCTCTAGAAGAAAATAAGATAGAGATTGGCATGGGGTGTGTTGGTACAGAATTCCGCCGAAGCCGAAGTTGCTGGAGTCGAGATGACCGCGGCCGCCATCGAGACCTGCAAGGAAAGTCTAAACCAGAGTTGGGGGTGCTCCGGCAAGATCCTTCGATGCTCAAGTCAGTACTCTGCTTCAACAGAAATGGAGTGCTCGAGTAAAAATTTTAGCAGAGTTTGGAGATAAAGTTTAGAGCTTAGAGAAGAACGTATCTGGAGGTCCCTTTTTATAGACAGAGAGCGTAACTGATTGACAGCGATGTCTGTAACCACCTGGTAGTGGACCGTTCAGAGCCGCGTGATGTTTGTTACGGAGAGTAGTGGCGTCAGGGGTCGTTCAGGGCCACATGGAGTTTGTTACGAAGAGTGGAGTGGTGTCCGTTATCGCGACTTGCCAGGGAGTGGTAGAGCCACGCGAAATCCATTGCAGAGAGTGAAGTAGGGTAGTGGCCATTGTCGTGACTTACCAGAGAGTTCGGATCTGTCGGTTGGAGCTTGACTGGGATATCTGATGGAGCGGAATGGCTCTCTATCCTATCGATCTAGGAGAAGCTCGGATATTTTTGAGGCTGCTGATGAGTCTACTGTTGTCGGATGCCTTAGGTGCTGATGATACTGGCAGGAATCATCTGCTGTAGAAGCTCGGATGGAGCCTTTCTATTGGTGAAGTTTGGTAGGAGTCCGATTGCTAGGAAAGTCCATTTGAGATTTGCCTGATGTGGAAGCTCATTTGAAGATTATCCATCGGAGAAGTTCGATTTCATGAGGAATCTGGCAGAGGGTCGGCCGGCGGTGGACCTTGGATGGCGTTGGGGAGGTTCGACAGACACCGAAGGTGATTGGCCGTTGTAGAAATCTAGCTGCTGGAGCTCGTCTGTTGTAGAAGCTCGATCGAAGATCGATTGTCGTGGGGGCTCGGAGTAGCGACCCGATCGGTGGATCCTATCCCGTCGTAGAAGCTCGTCCGGTATTCGACTACGAAGAAGCTCGGCTGAAGTCTACCTGTAATAGAAGTTTGAAAGAAATTTATTTACAGTAGAAGCTCGAATAGAATTTGCTTACAGTAGATATCCGAGGTAGACCGCCCGCTGTAGGAGTTCGGAGTAGATCACTCGTAGTAGAAGTTCGGAGTAGACCGCTCGTAGTAGAAGTTCGGAGTAGACCGCTTATAGTAGAAGTTCGGAGTAGACTGCTCATAGTAGAAGTTCAGCTCTCACAGGAGCTCGATTAGAATCCTAAAGGCAGTCGACCACTGTAGAAACTTGGATGGAGTCTGATTACTATAGAAATCTCGTTGTCGGGGAAGCTCGGATATTGATGAAGTCAGGAAGAAGTTCAGAGAATAGTTGATCACTGTAGGAGGTCGGCTGATAGTGAGGCCCAGAGAGCTTTTGGAGTGGCCCGGTAAATGGATGGAGAAGCTCATTGTCGGAGAAGTCCGGATGGTATTATGGAAGCTCGGACGGTCGAGAGGGTTTAGAGAGATGCTACACAAAATTGAAAGCCGGAAAAGCCCTGGAAGGGTCGGTCTTTTACAAACTTCGATCGGGGGATATTTTATACCCAACACCAGTCTCCCTACTTTCGAGTTCAGGTTTCGAATGAAAGAAGTACAGAAAAATTCTCACGACCGAAGTTGCCCCCCTCAATTTCCGCACTCGGTGGTTGCCAGATATTTTGATGCTTGGCACGCTGGTGCTGGAGTCTTTTCAAATCAAGGCGATCTGAAAAGATTTTTTCAGAATTCCTACAGGGCGTGGCTCTAGGTATGGTGCAATAATGACTTTGTCAGCTGTCAGCCATTTTCGACAGCCTGTCATAGTGAGTGGGACACACGGCAAGTGTAGGTCGGCCAGAGGAGATCCACGATCATAACTACTCCGGGCCCTATTGCCTATTTAAACACATCCTCCTCCTTCAAGGGTTTTACTTTGCCTGAGAGAGTCCCTCGGTCCCTTCCTCTTCTCCGAGAGCTCCAGTCTCCTTTAGCATCCTTCTCGACCTTAGGCATCCTCTGGATCAACTTCCATCATCCTTGCCATCTTCCTGCACTCCTCGGGCCAACCTAGGTTAGTCCCGAAACTTCTTGCCATTTTTCTGTTCTTTCTTCTTCGTATTTCGTTCGTTTAGCTTCCTCGAGAGCTTGTTTGCTATTTTTTTCAATTTTTTTTGGGATTTTTGTGGCTTCTATTTGATCCAAAATATCTTTCGATATCTCCTTTTCTAGCGATTCTAGGAGTTCGTCAGCCCCAGTTTCCCAGAGTCCTTGCACCGTAGACGGACCCATAGTCGGGACCAAACCTCATCTGGTCTTTGCACCGGACACCATCCCTAGCTTTTTGACTCCGGATGAACTCTCACTGATAAGGATTCAGTATGGAGTTCCTCCAGAGTACGAGCTGGAGCTTTCCAGGCCAACTGATCGGGCTAGCGCCCCTCTTCTCGGCCACTTCTATTTGTACCAGGAGGCCTTCCATGCCAGACTTTGGCTTCCACTTCCACCTTTTGTCGTCGCCCTCTTTCATTTTCTGAATATTTCTCTAGTCTCAGTAGCGCCGAACTCCTTTAGGTTTTTGATAGGATTTCTTTCTCTTTGTAGTTTAGCTGAAGTTCGGCCGACTCTTTTCTTGTTTAGGAATTTCAACACCTTCAAGCATCATCCCTCGGCTAAGGACTGGTGGTATTTTTCCCCTCAGTTCGGTAGAAAGGGGTTGCTGAAAGGTGCCCCCTCTTTTATCCACAACTGGAAGGAGAGGTTCTTCTATGTCCGATGCCCGACCTTGGAGCTAGGATTACCCCCTTGGGGCTCTCTGAGGGATTCCGTCCGTCGGGCTTCTAGCCTGGAAAGGGACGACCTCAAAGCCTCTAAAAAGCTCGAGGCCTATCAAGCCTCCCTCCTCTCCAAACTTCTGAAGGAATAACTTTTGTTCAACATCGGCCTGAGTCCTCTTAACCCTGCCAGTACCATTTTTTTTTTTGCTGCTTCCCCTTTCTCTTATTCCATCTCTGAGTCGTGTTGATCTTCTTTTATTGTAGACATGGACGCAGGCGTGGCTCGGAGGTTAGCTCAAGGTCTCAAGACCCACAAGAGAAAAGATGCCTCAACTTCAGGGTCAATGAAGAAAGCTAGGACAGAAGGGACAAGCTCGACCGTGCCTGCTCAGGTGGCCGTTGCCATTGACGTCCCTTCCGACGTCGAACCCGAAGTCCTCCAAGCCCTTTCAAGGAGCCCCCCGACCGAGGATCCCGCTCCAGAGGCTCGTCCCGAGGGGGCACCTGGGGCCGAAGGGAGGAGGAGAAAGAAGACCCTGGCTCGGAAGAGCCGTAGTCGCAAGGCTGCCATTGAGGGGGCCGGCAGCTCTGAGGAAGACCTGGGGGAAAATCCCTTCAACAATAGGGATTTAATAAAGAGGCTGGTCGAAGGATGCATTCTGCCCGAGGTCATCCAGAGGATCATCCTTGTCGATCCTGAGCTGCGGGTTTGGGACTCTCTGGGATCTTTCCTCGAAGTAGGTTAATTTATTTTTTCTTCTCCTTCTTGCTTCTTTACTTAATTTATTCCTTAGCCTTTATATTGACCCCCTGATCTCTCTTGCAGATTGGACACTAGCTCATCTCCAAACTCTGCTAAAATTTTCACTCGAGCACTCCATTTCTGTTGAAGCAGAGTACTGACTTGAGCATTGGAGGGTCTTGCCGGAGCACCCCCAACTCTGATTTAGACTTTCTTTGCAGGTCCCGACGGCGGCCGCGGTCATCTCGACTCCAGTAACTCTGGCTTCGATGGAATTCTGCACCAACAGAATTAGTGCTAGAGGAAGGGTCGGCTGTGTCTTTGCAGTACTTTTATTCTTAAAGAAGTGCTCAACGGGACTGTCTCCGGTCATCTTCTCCGACGTCCTCTTCTCCTTCTCCTACTAGATCTCCACCTGATGCCTCCCCGAAAGGCATCCACCAAGTGATCCACGACCTCCACGGCCAGGTCTCAGGCTCCGACCTCGTCTCCAATTTCTCAGGCTCCTCCTCCTCTGGCAACGACGGTCGGTATGGAGCAGTTCGACCTGCTGGTTCAGCAGGTCAGAGGCCTCACCGAAGCAGTGCAGGCCATGTAGCAGCAGCAACAATAGCCGCAGGCATCAGTACGGTTGGAAAGAGCATCGCTGGAGTTCCAAGATCTGGCAGTAGGGCGGGCCACCTGGGCCAGTCATCCTGTCTTCTCCGAAAAGGGAAATCTGAGGGTGGAGAGCCCTCAGTTTGATCACGATTCCACTCCCGGAGGATTCCTACCTCCACTCTATCAGAAGACCCACGAGACTCACAGTTGAGAGGACCTCCTGGATCGAAGGCTCCATGAGATGAATCGACGGATCGAAGAGCTCCGCCATGCTCCCCCTGCTTATGGTGAGAACATCTGTACTGACCCTCCTTTCTCTCAAATGATCATGCAGGAACCAATCCCGTCAAACTTTAAGCTCCCCCAATTTGAAAGCTACGACGGGACCTCGGATCCGGTTGACCACCTGGAGGCCTTCCGAACAATGATGCTGCTCCATGGAGTGCCAGACGCCATCTTGTGCCGAGCTTTTCCATCCATCTTGAAGGGAGCAGCAAGGAACTGGTACTCAATGCTGAAGCTGGATACTATCTTCTCCTTTGATCAGATGAGCCACCAGTTTGCGGCTCATTTTGTTAGCAGCCGACATCCCCAGAGAGGTTCGGAGTCCCTTATCAACATCAAGCAGAAAGAGGGAGAATCCATTCGAGCCTACATCAATCGCTTTAACATCGCCACGCTGGAGGTCCGAAACTTGGACCAATCGATCGCGATGGCTGCCCTGAAGGGCGATCTTCAGAAGAATGATCTTCTATTTTTCCTGAAAAAAAAATATTCTAGGGACTTTGCTGATTTGCTAGCTCGGGCTGAAGGATATACCCGAGCAGAAGAAGCCTTCAAGATGAAGGACGAGGAGGCCGCTAAGCAGCGGCAGGCTGGGGACTCCAGCAAGCTCGCAATTGAAAAAGGGCCGAGTGAAGCTCGACCACATTCTCGAACTTCCTCCAGACACAAGCATGTCCAGACTCCCCCCCGGGCTCGTAGGCAGAGGAGCCCGAACCATAGAGTTCGACGGAGCTCTCCCCCGAGAAGATTCCACAGCTACGCCCCCCACAACACATCGAAAACTCAAGTGCTGATGGAGGTCAGGGAGCAGCTGCCAAGGCCGGAAAGGATGTGCACACACCCCGGGAAGCATAATCCTAAAAAGTTCTGCCTCTATCATCATGACCACGGCCATGACACGGAGGAGTGTATCCAGCTCTGAGATGAGATCGAGGAGCTCATCAGACGAGGTCGGTTCGACAGATTCATTCGACGCCGACCTAAAGGTAGGAAAGACTGGCCTAGGGCCCTGCTGTAGCCGGAGCCGCCAAGGAGGAAGAAGCAGCCTGAAGATAGGCCTCCGATTGGGATTATCAACTCCATCTCAGGAGGACCTCAACGGGGAGCAGACCTTCTGCGACTATAGGATTCAGAAAATCTATGAATGTATTACCAATAGCTTTGCCTTAAATAAAAATTTTACATTTGCATGTTTATCCTTTCAGCATGAGCTTATAACAATAGGAAGTAACTCCCTCATTCAGTCGAAATTAAGGGTGTTAGGAACAGGAGGAGAACCTCATCCTAATGTGAGCAAAGTCGAAGGCCTAGTTACTTAAAGACTGGATGGGGGGAGAGGCCTTCACAATGGCCCTTATGTGCCCCCACGGTCTTGTTAGGAACAGGAGGAGAACCTCATCCTAACATGAGCAAAGTCGAAGATCCGGTTACTTAAAGATCGGATGGGGGGAGAGGCCTTTGCAACGGCCCTTATGTGCCCCCACGGCCTTGTTAGGAACAGGAGAAGAACCTCGTCCTAACATGAGCAAAGTCGAAGGCCTGGTTACTTAAAGATCGGATGGGAGGACAGGCCCTCGCAACGGCCCTTATATGCCCCCATAGCCTTGTTAGGAATAGGAGGAGAACCTCATCCTAACATAAGCAAAGTCGAAGGCCCAGTTACTTAAAGATCGGATGGAGGGAGAGGACCTTGCAGCGGCCCTTACATGCCCCCACAGTCCTGTTAGGAACAGAAGGAGAACCTCATCCTAACATGAGCTGAAACTGGTTATTGAAAATAAGAGGAGAACCTCATCCTGACACAAACAAAGACCCAGTCGATCAAGACCAGACGAGGAGGAAAGCGTCCTCAATGGCTTCTCTATGCTCTCACGACCCCATTAAGAGCAGAGGGAAAACCCTCACTCGAACACAAAAAAAAAGAGGGGGAGATAAAAAGGGAAAGCGACGAACTACACCAGCGATAAGTGAAAAATAAACTACATCAAAGACCCAAGGGACCTCATCTCAATGAGGAAGGATACTCCTATCGAAAATCCTCAGTCTCTAAGAGGAAACTCAACACAGGCCGAGGAGAAATCGACTTCCTCAAGGTAACAAAAAGTTTGGGTCTCCAAGCTCGAGCATCGGGAGGAAGCGTCAAACTCAAATGGCCTTGAAAAGACCTATGGTCATGAACCAAAAAGGCAAATCAATATGGCGGTGATTGGGAACCTTCAAACAACGATGGCGTCGGATAAGACAAAAGACAAAAGAAGTTCGATAAATGGTAACTTAATACCAAAATGGACAAGGTAATAAAAAATTTTCTTTTCATTTCATTAGTGAAGTATATATTACAGAGCCTTGAAGGCCAAAAAGAGAAACGACAAGAAAGGAAAAAGAATACATGGAAGGATGAAAGATAAAAAAAAAAGGGGAGCTCTAAGGAGGCCCAGCTTCTTCCGACTTCGAGCTCTCGATTTCGGTCCTTATTAAGGATTGCTTTAAGTTTTCGACTTCTTTCTCTAGTTCCATTTTTCTCAGCAGCATATCCTGGTACATTTGGTGGAACCACCGGCTCTCGCCCTCCGACTCTCGAAGCCTCTTCCTCAGGACCTCGGACTCCGCCTCGATATCTTTGACCGCCTGCTGCTCGTGGACCAGTTGAATCTTCAGCAGCTGCAGTTCGACCTCCTCCCACCCAAGGGCCATAGATAGTTCTGCCATGGTCTCCCTCAAGGAGCGGAGCTCATCGGAGCCTTGTGCAGAGGCAAGCTGGACTCTTTCAGACAACTGCCTCCGAAGGTGGGCAACTTCGTCGGTCACCGTCTAGAGCTTCCTTCAGTAGTCCTCTACTTGCCCACTCCAGCCGACTCGATTGGCGTTGTAGTTCACCTCAGCATCCTGTAGCTGCTTTTGAAGGTCGGAGAACTTCTTCGACCAGTATCGGTCGCAGTCGGCTTGGATTGTGAGCCAGAGCGAGCTCCCCTCCAACTGGCCGATCTTCTCCTGTGCAGCTGCTAGCTCGACTTCAAGGGAGCTGATCTTGGAAGCCTGAGTCCAAGATCGATCGCTGGCATGTTTTCAGAGTTCCTCGAGCTCCATCACGAAGTCGGTCTTCCTCCGGGTGTATTCCATGAGACCCTTTCTATGGAGGTCCTGAAGGCGAACAGCCTCCGCAGTGACTTCCAAATGGCTCTTCCTCAGCTAGTGAAGTTCATCTTCTAGCTTCTTAGATTTCTTCATCAACTGATGAACTTCCCTTCTGAGGTCTCGGATCATCGACTTCAGAGGAATCCCCTGTGGTAGGAGAAGAGCTTCGGCGGGGCACTGTCGTTGGGAGACAAAAGTGCCACGACTCAAATTAGTACAAGAGGACAAAAGAGAAGGAAAAGAATACAGAAGAAAAAAAAAGAGGCCCTCTATAAAGAAGAATCTGATTTCATTGATTAAATAATTTTCAAGTACAAAAAAATGAAGAAAAATCATCACAAAGGAAAAATACAAAGCTAGAGGTTTCGGACCTCTGGGGCAGAAGTGGAGGGGCTTGGTGTCCCTGGAAGATCGGCAGCGACGGCCGCGGTGGTCGACGAGGTCCCGGTTGGGAGAGGACCAACAGTGGCTTCAGATAATCCGGCTTCATCATCGGATGCCTCATCCAGAAAGTCGAGATCTAGTTCGGGAAACCTTTCAGCCACCTTCTCTTGGCAGAGTTCGAAACTCTTGATGAAGGCATCCTGGCCAAACTGGACCTTTAGATCCTCCATCTCAGAGGAGGCCTTGAACTCTTCCACTGCTTGGGCCCCTGCCTTCGAGACCAGGGACGGGATCTGCGCTTTCAGCTCAAAAACCTACACCCTCAACTCGAAAACCTGCGCCTTCAGCTCGAAGACCTCGGCCTCAGCCTTCTTTCTCTCCTCCTCCAAGGTGGTCCTCAGATCGGACGAGGTTTGTCCCTCCTTTTCCAGCACCTCCTGGAGACCTAGGACCTCAACGATCTTTTCCTCGAGACAGGCGGCCCCAGCCAGGCGACCTTCCTCCGCCCGAGCTGCCTCCCTCTTGGCAATCTTCACTGCCTCGACATTGGCGACGAGCTAGTGTCCAATCTGCAAGAGAGGCCGGGGGGTCAATATAAAGGCTAAGGAATAAATTAAATAATTCAGTAAGAAGGAGAAGAAAAAGTGAATTAACCTACTTCGAGGAAAGATCCCAAAGAGTCCCAGACCCACAGCTCGGGATTGGCAAGGACGATCCTCTGGACGACCTCAAGCAGAATGCACCCTTTGACCAGTCTCTTTATTAAATCTCTGTTGTTGAAGGAATTTTCCCCCAGGTCTTCCTCGGAGCCACCGGCCCCCTCAACGGCAGCCTTGCGACTGCGGCTCTTCCGGGCCAGGGTCTTCTTTCTCCTCCTCCCTTCGGCCCCAGGTGCCCCCTCGGGACGAGCCTCTGGAGTGGGATCCTCGGCCAGGGGGCTCCTTGAAAGGGCTCGGGGGACTTCGGGTTTGACGTCGAAAGGGATGTCGATGACAATGACCACTTGAGCAGGTGCGGCCGAACTTGTCCCTTCTGTCCTGGCTTTCTTCACTGACCCCAAAGTCGAGGCATCTTTTCTCTTATGGGTCTTGAGACCCTGAGCTAACCTCCGAGTCACGTCTGCGTCCATGTCTGTAATAAAAGAAGATCAACATAGCTCAGAGATGGAATAAGAGAAAGGGGAAGCAGCAAAAAAAAAAAAATGGTATCGACAGGGTTAAGAGGACTCAGGCCAACATTGAACAAAAGTTATTCCTTCAGAAGTTCGGAGAGGAGGGGGGCTTGATAGGCCTCGAGCTTTTTGAAGGCTTCGAGGTCGTCCCTTTCCAGGCTAGAAGCCCGACGGACGGAATCCCTCAGAGAGCCCCAAGGGGGTAATCCTAGCTCCAAGGTCGGGCATCGGACATAGAAGAACCTCTCCTTCCAGTTGTGGATAGAAGAGGGGGCACCTTTCAGCAACCCTTTTCTATCGAACTGAGGAGAGAAGTACCACCAGTCTTTTGCCGAGGGATGACACTTGAAGGTATAGAAATTCCTAAACAAGGAAAGAGTCGGCCGAACTTCAGCTAAACTACAAAGAGAAAGAAATCTTATGAAAAATCTAAAGGAGTTCGGCGATACTGAGACTAGAGAAATATTCAGAAAATGGAAGAGGGCGACGACAAAAGGTGAAAGTGGAAGTCGAAGTCCGACACAAAAAGCCTTCTGGTACAGACAGAAGCGGTCGGGAGGAGGGGCGCTAGCCCGGTCAGTTGGCCCGGGAAGCTCCAGCTCGTACTCCGAAGGAACTCCATACTGAATCCTTATCAGTAAGAGTTCGTCCAGAGTCAAAGAGCTGGGGATGGTGTTCGGCGCAAAGACCAGACCAGGTTCAGTCCCGACTATGGGTCTGTCTACGGTGCAAAGACTCTGGAAAACTGGGACTGACGAACTCCTAGAACCGCTAGAAGAGGAGATATCGGAAGATATTTTGGATCAAATAGAAGCTACAAAAATCCTGAAAAAAAATAAAAAAAAATAGCAAACAAGCTCTCGAGGAAGCTAAACGAACGGAATACAAAGAAGAAAGAACAAAAAAAATGGCAAGAAGTTTTGGGACTAACCTAGGTTGGCTCGAGGAGTGCAAGAAGACGGCAAGGACGATGGAAGTCGACCCGGAGGATGCCTAAGGCCGAGAAGGATGCTAAAGGAGGTTGGAGCTCTCGGGGAAGAGGAAGGGACCGAGGGACTCTCTCAGGCAAAGTAAAACCCCTGAAGAAGGAGGATGTGTTTAAATAGGCAACAGGGCCCTGAGCAGTTATGATCATGGATCTCCTCTGGCCGACCTACACTTGCCGTGTGTCCCACTCACTATGACAAGCTGCCGAAAATGGCTGACAGCTGACAAAGTCATTATTGTGCCATACCTAGAGCCACGCCCTAGTGAGAATTTTGAAAAAATCTTTTCGGATCGCCTTAATTTGAAAAGACTCTGGCACCAGCGCGCCAAGCGTCAAAATATCTGGCAACCATCGAGTGCAAAAATCGAGGGGTGCAACTTTGGTCGTGAGAATTTTTCTGTACTTCCTTCATTCAAAATCCAAACTCAGAAGTAGGGAGACTGGTGTTGGGTATAAAATATCTCCCGATCGAAGTTTGTAAAAGACTGACCCTTCCAGGGCTTTTTCGGCTTCCGATTTTGTGTAGTGTCTCTCTGAACCCTCTCGACTGTCTGAGCTTCCATAATACCATTCGGACTTCTCCGACAATGAGCTTCTCCATCCGTCTACCGGGCTGCTCCAAAAGCTCTCTAGGTCTCACTATCAGCCGACCTCCTATAGTGATCAACTATTCTCTAAACTTCTTCCTGACTTCATCAATATCCGAGCTTCCCCGACAACGAGATTTCTACAATAATCAGACTCCATCCAAGTTTCTACAACGGTCGACCGCCTTCAGGATTCCAACCGAGCTCCTACGAGAGCCGAACTTCTACTACGAGCGATCTACTCCGAACTTCTACTACGAGCGGTCTACTCCGAACTTCTACTACGAGTGGTCTACTCTAAACTCCTACAGCAGGCGGTCTACCTCGGATATCTACTGTAAGCAAATTTCATTCGAGCCTCTACTGTAAATAAATTTCTTTCGAACTTCTATTACAGATAAACTTCAGTCGAGCTTCTTCGTAGCCAGATCCCGGACGAGCTTCTACGACGGGATAGGATCCACCGGCTAGGTCGCTACTCCGAGCCCCCAAGACAACTGATCTTCGACTGAGCTTCTACAACAGACGAGCTCCAGCAGCTGGATTTCTGCAACGATCGATCACCTTCGGTGTCTGCCGAAGCTCTCCAATGCCATCCGAGGTCCACCGTCGGTCGATCCTCCACCAGATTCCTCATGAAACCGGACTTCTCCGGTGGAAAATCTTCAGATGAGTTTCCACATCAGGCAAATCCCAGACGGACTTCTCTAGCAATCGGACTCCTACCAGACTTCACCAACAGAAAGGCTCCATTCGAGCTTCTACAGCAGATGACTCCCGCCTGTAGCATTAGCGCCTAAGGCATCCAACAACAGTAGACTCATCAGCAGCCTCAAAAATATCCGAGCTTCTCCTAGATCGACAGGATAGAGAGCCATTCCGCTCCATCAGATATCCTAGCCGAGCTCCAGCCGACAGATCCAAACTCTCTGGCAAGTCACGACAATGGCCACTACCCTACTCCACTCTCTGCAATGGATTTCACGTGGCTCCACCACTCTTTGGCAAGTCACGACAACGGATACCACTCCACTCTCTGGGCTCTACCACTCCCTGGCAAGTCACGACAACAGACACCACTCTACTCTCCGTAACAAACTCCACGTGGCCCTGAACGATCCCTGACGCCACTACTCTTCGTAACAAACTTCGTGCGGCTCTGAACGACCCACTACCAGGCAGTTACAGACATCGCTGTCAATCAGTTATGCTCTCCATCTATAAAAAGGGCCCCCAGATATGTTCTTCTCTAAGCTCTAAACATTATCTCCAAACTCTGCTAAAATTTTCACTCAAGCACTCCATTTTTGTTGAAGTAGAGTACTGACTTGAGCATCAGAGGGTCTTGCCAGAGCACCCCCAACTTCAGTTTAGACTTTCCTTGTAGGTCCCGACGGCGGCTGCGGTCATCTCGACTCCAGCAACTCTGGCTTCAGCGGAATTCTACACCAACAGAATTACGAGGTTCTCCTCCTGTTCCTAACAGGGTGATAGGGAGAATGCATGCTAAAATAAAAGGAAAAAAAGGGTGGTGTACAAAAGAGGTGATGCCTACTTCTTTTCTTCTTTGCATGCAACGTCCAAGGAGTTGGATGCCTAAGATCTTCATGCCCTCTCTTTCTCTCCCTCTTCCACACGTCCAAGAGTTGGATGCCTAAGATGTGTATGCCTATTTCCTTTCCCATCTTCCTCCTCCTCTTGATCTCTAATGCTCTCTTGAGAAGAAAAAAAGATCAAAAAAAAGTTTTCAGCATCCAAAGAGTGATCTCTACAAGAAAGCTAGCATTCTGATGAGATCAGGATTTTTTGATCAAATTAGTCTCGTATAGATACCTATAGAGATCAAATGTATGTGCGGCTTCAGAAGAACCTTCAAGACATTCACAGATCATTGGATCACAGTGAAGATCTATCCGTGCAAGGTGAAGATCAGATCTTTCTCTTTTATAATTTCATATCTAAATCTTATCTCTCATATGAAGATCCTGTTAAGTATTTTTATAGATGAGATCTTATGCATGCCTCTCTGATTAAAAATATTTTAATCTGCATTATTTCCACTGTGTTCTTGTTTTAAAATTAGCATGCATGAAAAATGCTGGCTTTTCTAATATCTAGGTCTTCCAAAGTTGAAGGTGCTTAATCCAAAACTTTTATGTACCAATTTATCCTAGTTTGGCATTTCTATCAAACCGAATATATGATCATATTACTAAATTTCCACAAGCAATCCAACCCCTCGGATCAACCATAATGTTCATGCACATTTCTATATCAAAGCATAGACTCTTCTCAAGAATGCTTCACAATTTGACACCTCGATGTTAATTTTGAAATTTTACCCCTTTTATTTACAATCAAAAATCTCGTCTCTTCTTGATCAAAATCAGTATGATTACCAGATCAAAAGCTTTCTATCACATTTAAGATTAAGATATAGACTCATAAGATTATCACTAATTAAATGACAAAAACTCTCAGATTAAGATCATCATCTTGATATGAATGTATATTCATTTAAGATTGAGCTAGGATCAATTGGATGTACAAACCTTACAGCAAAATTTATTAAAATTAGTCATATTTGGAATAAAGCTTTAAATGATTTCAACACAAATATTGTGATAAGGTTTTGATCCCACAAAATATAATGGCCCAACTTGACTAAAATCAAATAATCAGATAACTGTAAAGATGATCATGATTATGTAGTAATGGCTTGAGGCAATAATGGTTCATCATGATTATGAAAATGATCTTAGAATTGAATCATAAAAATTAAATCTGAGAAGATAAAGTATCAATATCATAATTTTTATGTTGGAGTTGAAATCACAAGGAGGAAATGAATCATACTGGATTTATTTAAATACTTGACAAATAGACCCAATTTAATTAACAATCAATTGACCTTAGATATAAAGTGGTCAAAAGTTTTCTTAGCACAATCAATATAGTCATATCATAACTAACCTAAGAATCCATAGTACTCACATTTTCTTTATGAATAAAAGTCTATTTTATTGAAAAATCATATCTTCCATCACAATATATTTCAAACTACAATCAATATTTTGATAAATTTTAAATGATTGAACCACAACACTTCCTCCATGCAACTTTGATTGATATTCTCCAAAACTTCTTAATGATCCTAGATTAATATTCAATAAAATCCAAGCAAAGATTTTATTATCTAAGTACACTGGATTATAATTATTCTTTGAGATAATTGCTATATGTGTATCATTGTATGATCAAGATATTAACTTCTAAATCTGCTTTGAGTCAAACGAACTTTGGATTATCTTGACAATTCGATTAGATAATTCAAAATCAACCACTCTCTCTTTTGAGAAAATCAACTTTTAAGTTATCCATCATGATCTTGTAAGTTGTTAGAGTATCATAATTAGAGAGTTGAATCAACTCTAGAAGATCTATTGAAAATATTAGGTAAAAAAATTATTCTTAATAACTATTAATAAAATATCCTTCCATTACTTAGACCTTGTCATGGTCATAGAAGTCTTTCTTACTCACAAAATCCTTAGGTAATCATTTGATTATCTTTTTTCTATTCTCTTTATCAATAAAACAACTATGGTCTTCTAATTCAAACCAACTTTCAATAATTTCAAAATTGCTATCACATTCTATAATCATATTAAGATTAAATTTTCAAAATACATTCAATGCTAACATAACTTAATACAATCCATCTATATTACTCAAAATGTTTCTCTATAGATCAATTGTTTAGTCACGATGACATTCTTCCTAGAACTAAACTTGATGCATTTAACTAGAATTTTAACAATGCAAATCTTCTATCTTATCCAAAACAAAGTTTTAAGAAACTTAAGTTATATCCACAATATAAAATCAGATATTATGAAATAATTTAGTATATTTCTAGCATTGGTAATTAATTTCAGATATTCAATCAAAATACTAATTTTTTTTCACTCCACTCTCACTAACCTAACCTTTTATGAGTTTAAACATGGCTTTGATACCACTTAGTTTATCATATATGTCATGGCTAGAGGCTTGAGTCGGTCATGATAGATTGCTACACATCCCTAGGATTTAACCCGTAAGATATGCAAGACCTATCTTTACATTCAAAATTATTATATCAAATCATACCTAGATACTGATAGTAAAAGTAAACCTCTAATTTTATTGATTCAAATAAAATATAATTCATTAATGTGTCATAAGATTGATTAGCTAAATCAAAATTAATATTTATTCAAAAATAAACTAAGCAAATATTTTCTAAGATCTTATGCTCCTCACCGTGTGGTCTTAGTGTTAGATGTGTGCCCTAAATACCAGATTGGCTGACACATTTCTGTACAAATGTAAGAAGAAATTTATAATTTTGATTATAAATAAATAAAAAAATTATTCTACTATCACATTATGTACATTATGTCTGTGATACATCTTTTGAGTTAGTAAAAATATTAATTCATATTTTCAAGAGTTGAAAATTTAAGACATAAATTTATATAACTAACTCATAAACAGCTCTTGACCATAGGATCATCACGAGGATGGTGATCGATCCGTGTTGGGAAATGTGTCCCAAAAAGCCAATCGTCAAGCTGTTGACGGTTGAGCAACCAAGTATTGTAATTGATTTGTTAATAAATAAAGTATATTTGATATTTTCATCATAAGTTTTCATCTTCTAATGAACTCCGTTGTTATGATGAAGTTCTTAGGACTATTTAAGTTCGATAAAGAGAGGATTTATCGATTAGTCCTTAAAACTGTTCACGATCAAATGATAGGCTGTTAATAAGGACGACAGCTTCTATCGAACATAGGTCACTGTAGGCCATATGGGTTGGTTGTCCTCTTAACCAAGGAGTGTGGAGACACTAGTATGGCATACAGGTGAGATGTAAGGGTACATCATCATTGAACGTGACCAACTCCAGAGTATTCTACTGTCGAGAATATCTCTGATGGGATATAGGTATAAGTGTCCCTTAGACCTGAGATCGCCTCAGTGACCTGCAAGCAACTCACTATGCTTTGGTACTGGACTAACTGAATTTCTAATTCAGGGACGGAAGGCTTCTGGGCACAGTCAAGTACTTACAAAGTCAGAGTGTGATCAAAATGGGATTGACCACTCCAAGAGTTGGAGAAGAATGAGTCGCTGTATTTCAATTTAGCAAAATCTTGGCCAGGGTAATCCATCAGATGGATTTGATATTTTGAAATACAATGTGGACAACCTGATCAGAGTTGACAATTAAACTTTGGGGTGTCCTATGATCATTTTGGTCAAGGGGATGAATTATATAAAAACTATATCCGCATGGGTTCTAAGGATGTTGTTCTACACATTCGACCTATCCGGTCGTCGGGTACCATTGCTAGATGGTCACTTCGATTGGTATAAGAATTTGTTTCTATACTACCGGCTTAGTTTCGAACCTATGAGGTCACACACATTAGAGTTCATGATCCGATCAGATGATTGATCAACGATTAAGAATTGTTCTAGGGTTAAATGATCAATACGATTGACATTTAACCAAGTGCAAGTGTTGCAGGAGGATCGATTAGCAATTCGATTGCTAATTGGCTTAATTTGATTAAGCCAATGGGCTGAGATTAAGTCTAATTAAATATGATTTAATTAAATTTATTTTGGACTTGATTGGATCAAGTCCAATTGGTTTATTGGATAAGCCAAGTGCAAGGAAAAACTAGTCCTAGTTCAACTAGGACTTGGGTCAATCTAATTTTTAATTTGATTAGAAAATTAAATCAGATTTAAATATAATTTAATCTGATTAAATTAGGTTTTTAATTAGGTTAAGACCTATTTTAATTGGGTTGATCTAATTTTGATTTGATTTGGTTTGGAAAACCAAATTAAAACAAGTCATAAGACAGAATCCTAGTAAGACTAGGATTCCACCTTGCGCCACATAATCCTTCTCCACGCCCTCTCTCTTATTCAACGCCAATCTCCACTTATTTTATGCGACAAAAGCCCTCTCCCAGATTTATCCCACGTTCACAAAAGGTCTCCTCTCTTCTTTCTTAAATGGAAGGTGGTTTGGATCAAATCTAAAAGGAATAAGTTTGGATTTCGAATTCTATGAGATAGAGTTTTAGAAATCCAAAACTCTTTCAATTTTGCATCGAATTTATTCAAATTTTTTTTTTAGAATTTTTGTGGCTTTTAGGGTATACATTATGCACCCTTTTCTGGTGATCCATGCACGAAAATATGAAGGAGGTGCTCAAGAGTTGGGCATCCCTTAACTTGCCATGTTTGGATAAGCCTTGACTAGGTGTTTGACCTAGACAAGAACTCTATCATATCTCTCTATATAAGATACATTTCTTCATAAAATTTTAGGAGAAATTAGAGATTTGAGAGACCTTTGTCCCATCCAAAAATTAGAGAGAAATACCTTTGGGTCGTGGAGATATAAAAGATGCAAGTTTGGGTGTCTTGAGAGAAAAACGTGAAGAAGAAGAGGGTCTTCTTCTTGGGTTTTTGTTTTCATATCTTTTCTCCCTCCATCTTGAGTTTCCTAAGAGTGTCTCAGATCTGAAACTCCTCCTTCTACTTTCCATCTTTGGAAGAGTCCAAATCAAGAAGAAGGAGGCACCTAATCAACCATCAAAGAAGGATCAGCGCAGTACTTGCATACTGTGCTGATTTTCTAAAGCAGGACTTCTGATCGAGATTCGTGAGCTCGTGTGGATGACTCCTAGAGGTCGGACGCATGTGCGGCTTGCAACATCATCCTCAAGCCCAGATCAGCAAGGTTAGAACGTCTAACTTGCAAGGTAATAGATCTGATCTATTGTTTAATACATACATTAGATGTAGTATAGAAACATATTGATATGATCAACATGTAGTTCATGCTATATTTATATATTTTAATTTTTGATTTAATACCATGTAATAATCATGTAATAGGATCTTAGATCTAGGGATTTTTTGATCTTAAAAAATAAATTTTAATTTATTTTAGTCTTTCGCTGTATGATCTTGAAAAAGTTTCAAGATCTAACCCTCTTTTTCAAGATCTAACCATGAAACCCTAGATCTGGTTCCTTCAATTGGTATCAGAGCCTAGGTTCTTTATTACATGATTATTTATACATGCTTAGATTATTTTTTAGATTAGATCTAATTTATAATCTGATTATTAAATCTGAAATTAAAATTTTAGATCAATCACAAACTGCAAGGTTGTCCTGCTGTAAGGTTTACCCCTTACAGTGCAAAGGTTGTCCTAGTTTGTGTAGATCTATCTTTAATCATAAATTTATTAGATATGATCTAGATTAAATTTATGATTTATTAAATTTAAAAGATGTTTAAATCTGAAATAAAATCTCTTTGTTAATAATTTTTGTGCAAAGAAATTGTTTAAAGTTGAAATTGTTTCAATTACATGAACCTGTTTAGATTAGATCTAAAGTAGTTTCATGTTTATTTCACTTGCATCTTGATTATGAATCAAACATGTAATATGGTTGGTAGAATCATATTGTAAAATTATTTTACAAATATGAAAATTATTTTTTGAAAAGCCGAACCCAACCCTCAGCCCAAAACTTAATTAAGAATTAAGAAGTTGTTTGATTAGGTTCTAGGATTGTGAATTGAAGAACCTAAGACACAAATCATAACACATTGGGTTAATGGGTTAGTGGGAATTAGGTCTATTAATTGGGTTAGACCTATGGTTAGATTAAAGATGGACTTAATTAGAGAATTGACTAAATCTAATCAATTGTTGTCTTAGATTAGGTCAAGGATTCTCTAGATTAATTACAATAGTTGTAGTTGGTCAAGTCCATGTCTTTAACGAGAACCAAATGGACTTGATTCTTGGCTAAGCGGTCTAGCACGAACTGTTAGGTTGATCTAATCAAAACTAATTAAACCAGTTGGTGTCTAAGGTAAACCAGACCGGTGGTTTTTAATTGGGAGCCCGCTTACCTGGCCATTTCTGATGGTGTCTAAGGCAAGCTTTGGCAGACCCTCCCACTGATCGAACTTACCTGGCCTCTTGGTGAAATTATGTTTTGATCGGATCACTTGACTATTCGAGCTGACCCATGTCAGCTAGGTAAATCAGTGTGACTGATTTAGGTGCTCCTAGACCAGCCCTGGTCTCCCTTAAGCTGACTTGGTGAAGCCAGTGGGAGGATCATGATAAGCTGGTTCATCTGACCTCATCCTCTAAATTATTTAAATCTTCTAAAATTATTAGGTCCTTAAAATGATAAAGTTATGGAGATAACTGAGTCATAGCCTCCCATTAAGGTGTTTGATAATGAGTCCATTAACTCAATAATCATTGCAGACCCAAAGGCCTGGTGCTTGTTGACTAATGGAATTATCACTCATCATATGATGACTTGGAAGTGTCTCTCTAATGGTGGTTAGGTGAGCCAACCAAAGTTGGGCTTAATCATTCGTTGGTTAGATACACCAAGTATGATCATGTTAATGGTTGGACCTAACCGGATCCTTACAGTGGAGGCCAAAGCCTACTGATTAGGTTTCTGGGGCAAAATTAAAATTACTAGAAATTGTTTAGAGAAACAATTGGTTATGAACCTACCCTTAGATGTACATGGGTTGACCAACCAAAGTTGGGCTTGTGTGCAGTCTAAGTGGATTCTAGTACCCGCTAAGGAATTAGGGTAATTCCTCGAGTTGGAGGTAGAGGCTACCAATTCAAATAAAATAGTGGGAGAAACCTTTTGATTAAAGTTCAAATCTTTAGGTTTAATGAATCAATTACTAATTAGGTTATGGTTCTCCTTTGTGCAAATATGGCCACTTTCCTATCGCTCCGATCATTGTTAGACAATGATAAGTTGGTGGGACCCAACTTCAGTAGCTGGTACCGAAAGTTGAAGATAGTCCTGGAGCATGAACAGATCCTATATGTGATAATGGATCCTGCACTTGAGGAGCCAGCTGTCAATGCACGTGGAACAGTCAGAGACACTTACCAGAAGTGGCTCAGTGACCGGACCACAGTGCGCTGTATCATGCTGGCTGCTATCATTAGCGACGAGTTCAGTCGCAGATTCGAGACGGCTCAGCCAAAGGACATGCTTCAAGTGTTGGAGGATACCTTTGGCACACCCGATAACGTAGAGAGGCACAAGACTAGTTGTGCCATCTTCAATGCCAAAATACGGGATGGAGTCTCTGTCACTGATCATGTATTGTACATGATCGAGCTGATGGAACGATTGAGCAAGCTTGGCTTTCCCTTGCATGAGCAGCTTGGAAAAGATGCAATACTGAACTCGCTGCCCAAGTCTTATCTCCCATTCCTCACTCATTATAGAATGACAAAGCCTGAAGAGAACTACCACGGGTTACTGGGATTGCTTCAGAACTTTGAGAAGGATCACCAACTTTACAAGGAGTCGGTGAACTTAGTGGGAGGTTCATCTTCTAGTTCTCGACCTTTTAAGAAAGGGAAGAAGAACAAGAAGAAGAAAGTAAAGAAGGTGCAAGTTCAGGCTAGGACATCAGTGTAGAGCCAGACCAAAAAGGTCAAGCCTGATAAGAGTCTATTCTACTGGCAAGCATCCTAGATTAGATAGTGTGTCAGATATCTACTTATGGCACTGTAGGCTAGGTCATATAAATAAGAACAGAATAAACAGGTTGACTCAAGAGGGAATCCTCGAAGTTAGTGATTGTGAATCACTTCCAACCTGTGAGTCCTGTCTTCTTGGTAAAATGACCAAGTCACCTTTTACTGGAAAAGGTGAGAGAGCTATTGAGCTCTTGAGCCTAGTACATACTGATGTATGTGGGCCCATGAGCACCAGTGCTAGAGGTGGATATTTTTACTTCATAACTTTCACGGATGACCTATTCCGATATGGATATGTCTATCTGATGAAACATAAGTCGGATTCATTTGAAATGTTCAAACGATTCTGAAGTGAAGTAGAAAAATAAACTGAGAAGAGTATTAAAACTCTTCGATCTGATCGAGGAGGAGAATACCTTTCTAGTGAGTTTCTCACATATCTAGGAGAGAATGGGATTGTCTCCCAATGGACTCCTCCAGGAACACCACAGCATAATGGTGTGTTTGAAAGGAGGAATCGGACTTTGTTAGACATGGTCCGATCCATGATGGATTTTTGCTAGCTTGCTGATATCCTTCTGGGGATATGCACTCGAATCGACCTGTTATCTGTTAAATAGGATTCCAAATAAGTCTGTAATTAAGACTCCATATGAGATATGGACATGGCGTAAGCCAGTACTTTCACACCTTAGGGTCTGGAGGTGCTCGGCCTATGTCAAACGATTAGTCACAGACAAACTTGGACCTAGGTCTGACAAATGCTCATTCATAGGGTACCCCAAAGAGACAAAAGGATATTTTTTCTACCATGCTGATGAACAAAAGGTGTTCGTCAGCCTTAAGGCAATCTTTTTAGAAAAGGAGTTCCTTGGTGAAGGAACCGTTGCCTCTAAGGTTGAACTTGATGAAGTTCAACAGGTAGAAGGACCGACACCAATAGCTGAACCTGAGTCGGATATGATTAGATCACATCCGGAGCCCAATATACCTGCACCATTAAGGCGATCCGATAGAGTATCGCGTCAGCCGGACAGATACTACGGTTTCTTGGTCCGAGACGGTGATCCCATCGAATTTGATGAGAATAATGAGGATCCGATCACCTATATGGATGCTATGCAGAGATCTGATTCTGAGAAATGGCTTGAAGCCATGAAATCTGAAATAGAGTCCATGAAGGTCAACGATGTATGGACATTAGTTGACCCACCTGAAGGGGTTAAACCCATTGGGTATAAATGGGTCTTCAAAAGGAAGAGGGGCGCAGATGGAAAGGTGGAGATCTATAAAGCCCGTCTGGTCGCCAAGGGATATCGTCAACGTTATGGTATTGACTATGACGAGATATTTTCCCCTGTGGCAATGCTCAAATCCATTCGGATAATGCTTGCAATAGCTGCCCATCTGGATTATGAGATCTGGCAGATTGATGTAAAGACAGCTTTCCTGAATGGAGAGCGACTGAAGAGGTGTATATGATACAACCTGAGGGGTTTACATCCACAGATGAGTCCAAGGTGTGCAAGCTTCAGAGATCCATTTATGGATTGAAGCAAGCTTCTCGGAGTTGGAACATGCATTTTGATAAGGTGATCAAAATGTATGGCTTCATTGAGAATGAAGAAGAGCCTTGCATCTACAAATGGGCAAATGGTCTAGTTGTGGTATTCCTTGTCTTGTACGTGGATGACATTCTCTTAATCGGGAATGACATCCCCGCACTACAGGGAATAAAAGTTTGGTTGTCATCATAGTTCTCCATGAAGGACTTGGGTGAAGCATCCTACATCCTAGGGATGAAGATCTATAGGGATAGATCTAAAAGGATGCTTGGGTTATCCCAGTCCATGTACATAGATACTATGCTGAAGAGGTTCAGCATGGAGAATTCCAAGAAGGGCTATCTACCGATAGGCCATGGAATTTCTCTCTCTAAGAAGGATTGTCCGACAACTCCTGAAGAGAGAGAGCGTATGAGTAGAGTCCCATATGCTTCAGCCGTGGGATCTATCATGTACGCCATGACATGTACAAGACCAGATGTAACATACTCACTAGGAGTAGTGAGTAGATACCAATCTGATCCTGGAGAAAATCACTGAAAAGTGGTTAAAGCCATCCTTAAGTATTTGAGAAATACTAAGGACCAATGGTTGGTTTATGGCGAGTCAGATCTGAAACTTGTGGGGTTCACAGACTCCAGCTTCCAATCTGACCATGATGACAGCAGGAGCGTGTCGGGTTATATCTTTACTATGAATGGTGGAGCCATCTGCTGGAAGAGTTCCAAGCAGCATACTGTGGCAGACTCTGTTTGTGAAGCAGAGTATATCGCAGCATCAGATCCGCGAAGGAAGCTGTGTGGCTGAGGAAATTCATCAACGAGCTCGGAGTAGCACCCTCCCTCGATGGTCCAGTCCTGCTCTACTGCGACAGCACTGGTGCCATAGCTCAGGTGAAGGAACCCAAAGCACATTAGCGGACGAAGCACATCTTGCGCCGCTTCCACCTGATCCGAGAGATCATGAATCAAGGTGACGTCGACCTTCAGAAGATCGACGGAAAGGAGAACCTAGCCGACCCCTTCACTAAAGCCCTGGCAATAAAGGAATTCGACAACCACAAGTCGAAGATGGGTATTAGATACTGTGCCGAGTGGCTTTAGGACAAGTGGGAGTTGTTGGAAAATGTGTCCCAAAAAGCCAATCGTCAAGCTGTTGACGGTTGAGCAACCAAGTATTGTAATTGATTTATTAATAAATAAAATATATTTGGTATTTTCATCATAAGCTTTCATCTTCTAATGAACTCCGTTGTTATGATGAAGTCCTTAGGACTATTTAAGTTCGATAAAGAGAGAATTTATCGATTAGTCCTTAAAACTGTTCACGACCAAATTATAGGCTATTAATAAGGACGACATTTCTATCGAGCATAGGTCGCTATAGGCCATATGGGTTGGTTGTCCTCTTAACCAAGGAGTGTGGAGACACTGGTATGGCATACAGGTGAGATGTAAGGGTACATCATCATTGAACGTGACCAACTCCAGAGTATTCTACTGTCGAGAATATCTCTGATGGGATATAGGTATAAGTGTCCCTTAGACCTGAGATCGCCTCAGTGACTTGCAAGCAACTCACTGTGCTTTGGTACTGGACTAACTGAATTCTAATTCAGGGACGGAAGGCTTCTGGGCACAGTCAAGTACTTGCGAAGTCAGAGTGTGATCGAGATGGGATTGACCACTCCAAGAGTTGGAGAAGAATGAGTCGCTGTATTTCAATTTAGCAAAACCTTGGCCAGGGTAATCCATCAGATGGATTTGATATTTTGAAATACAATATGGACAACCTGATCAGAGTTGACAGTTAAACTCTGGGTTGTCCTATGATCATTTTGGTCAAGGGGATGAATTATATGAAAACTATATCCGCATGGGTTCTAAGGATGTTGTTCTACACATTCGACCTATCCGATCGTCGGGTACCATTGCTAGATGGTCACTTCGATTGGTATAAGAATTTGTTCCTATACTACCGGCTTAGGTTCGGACCTATGAGGTCCACACACATTAGAGTTCATGATCCGATCAGATGGTTGATCAACGATTAAGAATCGTTCTAGGGTTAAATGATCAATACGATTGACATTTAACCCAGTGCAAGTGTTGCAGGAGGATCGATTAGCAATTCGATTGCTAATTGGCTTAATTTGATTAAGCCAATGGGCTGAGATTAAGTCTAATTAAATATGATTTAATTAGATTTATTTTGGACTTGATTGGATCAAGTCCAATTGGTTTATTGGATAAGCCAAGTGCAAGGAAAAACTAGTCCTAGTTCAACTAGGGACTTGGGTCAATCTAATTTCTAATTTGATTAGAAAATTAAATTAGATTTAAATCTAATTTAATCTGATTAAATTAAGTTCTTAATTGGGTTAAGACCTATTTTAATTGGGTTGATCTAATTTTGATTTATTTGG
>NC_026001.2:69954576-70011903 GCF_000442705.2 Elaeis guineensis | reverse complement strand
AAATATTTTGTGATGAAAAATGCCAAAATAATTTTTATTAATTCATAATTCATGTACAAATATAAAAAATGAGCACAACCATCAACAGACTGACGATTGGCTTTGGGACACTATTTCCAACAATAGAAGTTCGGGGTAAAGATCCGATTTTTGTAGAAATTCATCTGGAATCCATTCGTTGTAGAAGTTCGGATGGAGTTCGGCTCCTGTAGGAGTCTGGAGGAGTTCGGAGTAAAGTCGTTCATAGCTGGAAGAAGTCTGGAAGAGATTCGGAGAATAGTCAATCACTGTAGAAAATCAACTGATAGTGAATCCCAGAGAGCATTTGGAGCCTTTTCAAATCGAGATGATCCGAAAAGATTTTTTGGGATTTTCGCTGGAGCGTTGCTCAAGGTATGGTGCAATAATGGTTCTGTCAGCTGTTGGCCACTTTCATCCACCTGCCAAGGTGAGTGGGCCACATGGAGGTTATAGATCGGCCAGAGGAGACCTACAGTCATTATTGCATCAGACCCCATCGCCTATTTAAACCCGCCTCCCTCCTTCAGGGATCTCACATTGCCCGAAAGTTTCTTCAGTCCCTCCTTCTTCCTGAGAGTTCCATTCTTCCTCGACACCATTCTCGACCTTAGCGTTCTTCGAGTCGTCCCCATCTCTGCATCCTTCATCCTTCAGACCAGCCTAGGTTAGCTCCAGAACTCTCCTTTTTTCACGGCTCTATTTTTAAACTATGTCGATCTTCCTTTGTTGCATATATGGGCGCGGATGTGGCCTGGATCTTAGCCAAGAGTCTCAAGGCCCGCAAGAGAGAAGACGCTGCAACTTCTGGGTCGGCGAAGAAGGCGAGAGTAGAAGACACGGATCTGGCCGTGCTTTGCCTTGATCGTCTAGAGCCTGTACTTGTGGTACATCTTCGACCGTGAGTACTTTCTGATCCCGCGAAAGGGGGGAGTAGAAGGGGGCTAGAAGAAGAAGTCAGGTACTTAAAGCAATCCTCGATGATGGCTGGATCGAGAGTTCAAAGTTCGATGAAGCCGACCTTCCCAAGAGCCCCTTTTTTTTTGCCTTTTATTCTATGTATTCCTTTCCTTTTTTGTTGCCTTTTTTTTTTGGCCTTCAAAGGCTTTGTATCGCACACTTTACTAATGAAATGAAAAAAAAAAATTTCGTTACCTTGTCCCTTCTTGCATTAAGTCATCGTTTACCAAACTTCTTTTATCTTCCATCTTGTTCGACGTCGGCGTCGTTTGAAGATTCTTGATCATCGCCGTATTGATTCATCCTTAGATACTGGAGATTTTCAACAAGGGTTTTCTTCTTCATCGAGACGAGGTCCCTTGAACCTCGGATGTAGTTCTTTTTTTTTTTGTGTAGCTCATCGCTTTTTCATCTTCTTTTTTGTGTTAGGGCGAGAGTTTTTCCTTCTGCTCCTAACGGGATTGTAGGGGTGTAAAGGAGTTACTGAGGGGCTTTTCCCTTCATTCGATCTCAAATGACCAGATCTTTATTTGTGTCAGGACGAGGTTCTCCTCCTATTCCTGCCATAATCAATTTTAGCTTACGTTAGGATGAGGTCGGCTGTGGGGGCACGTAAGGGCCGTTTTAAGGGCCTCTCCCCCCATCCAGTCTCTCAATAACCGGGCCTTCGACTTTGCTCATGTTAGGATGAGGTTCTCCTCCTGTTCCTAGCATGGCTGTGGGGGCACATAAGGGCCATTGTAATGGCCTCTCTCCCCATCCGATCTTTAAATAATCGGGCCTTCGACTTTGCTCATGTTAGGACAAGGTTCTCCTCTTGTTCCTAACATGGCTGTGGGGGCACATAAGGGCCATTGTAAGGGCCTCTCCCCCCATCCGATCTTTAAATAATCGGACATTCGACTTTGCTTATATTAGGATGAGGTTCTCTTCCTGTTCCTGACATGGCTGTGGGGGCACATAAGGGCCGTTGTAAGGGCCTCTCCCTCCATCCGATCTTTAAATAATCGGACCTTCGACTTTGCTCATGTTAAGATGAGATTCTTCTCCTGTTCCTAACATGGTTGTGGGGGCACATAAGGACCATTGTAAGGGCCTCTCCCCCCATCCGATCTTTAAATAATCGGGCCTTCATTCGTTTGTCTTAAGGAGCTACTCCCTGTCGTTATAAGCTCATACCAAAAGAAAAGATATGCGAATATAAAAAAAAAATTTTATTTAAGGCAAAGTTATCGATAGTACATTCGTAGATTTTTCGAATTCTATGGTTGCGAAAGGTCTTCTTCTCCGAGCTCTTTCAAATAGTATGTTTCGGGCCGAACCACCTCCCTGACTTCATACGGTCCTTCCCAATTAGGGGCGAGTTTCCCTTGATTCTGAGGTTGTGAGATAGCGGCTCACCAAAATACTATGTCCCCCGCTCTGAAGGCCTTGCTCTTGACCCAAGAGTTGTAGTAGCGGGCCACTTTCTACTTGTAGGCGGCCATCCGAACTTGAGCTATCTTCCACTTTTCTTCTAATAAGTCGAGGTTGGCTTTGAGATCTTGTGAGTTGCGCTACTCATCGAATGCCACAACTCGTGCGGATGGGAGTTTGAGTTCAATCAAAATTACGACTTCTGTTTCGAAGGCTAAGACAAAGGGGGTCTCTCCTGTGGGCAGTCTTTGAGTAGTTCAGTATGCCCACAACACATGATAAAGCTCATCTGCTCAAGTTTTCTTTACTTTTTCAAGTCTCGCCTTGATCCCTTGCAGCAAAGTCCTGTTAGTAACCTTGGCTTCACCGTTTGCTTGTAGATGGGCTATTGATGTGAAGTTGTGGGAGATGTTTAAGTCCTCACAAAATTCAGCAAACCTTGCCCCAGTAAATTGTCGTCCATTATCAGTGATGAGAGTTCTGGGTAGGCCGAACCTATAGACAATTGACTTCCAAATGAAGTCCTGCACCTTAGCTTCTGTAATTTTTGCCAAAGGTTCAGCTTCGACCTACTTGGTGAAGTAATCAATTGCCACCAGAGAAACTTTCGCTGCCCGGATGCCATGGGAAAAGGTCCGAGGATATTCATCTCTCATTGTGCAAACGGCCATGGGGCACTTAAGGGTGTAAGTTCGAAGGCGGGTTGCCTTTGGATATTTGCATATCTCTGACACCGATCACACCTTCTAACATATTCGATGGAGTTGTGGTACATGGTAGGCTAGTAATAGCCTTATCGGAGCAGCTTGTGGGATAAAGATCTGGCCCCCAGGTGACTTCCGCAGACTCCCTCATGTACCTCCCACAAGGCGAAGTCAGCCTCAGAAGGCCGGAGACATTTCAAATGGGGCAAAGAGTATGACCTTTTGTACAGCTTGCCTTCATAAAGAATATATCGAGAGGCCTGGTTCCTAAGCTTCCGAGCTTCTTTTGCATCAGGAGGAAGAACTCCGTCCTTGAGGTATGCAATCAGTGGGTCAATCCAGCTGGGTTCATGGTTGATCTCCATCACATGCTACGGTTCTTCCATACTTGGGTGCTTCAGAACCTCGAAGAAGACTTTCTTGGACAGTTCAGTCGGAGCCAGTGTAGCCAACCTGGAGAGAAGGTCGGCCCTGGTATTTTCTGCTCTTGGAATCTGCTTGATGTCAAAGCTACTGAAGGCAGGGATGATCTCTTTCACCTTTTCGAGGTACTTGGCCATACTGTCCTTCCGAGCTTCATAATTTCTGCTGACTTGTCCCACCACCAATTGGGAGTCACTGTAGACTTGGAGCCGATCTACTTCTAACTTTTTGACGATCCTCAATCCTGCAATCAGAGCTTCATATTATGCTCCATTATTTATCGCAAAAAATTTGAAGCACAGTGCGTACTCCACAATAATTTCTTCTGGATTGACCAAGATCAGGCCCGCGCTTGCACCTGACATGTTACAGAAACCATCCACGTAAAGAGCACAAAAACCATCAGGAAAATCCGTTCTTTCTTCAGGGGAATTCAACTAGAGCCCTGAGTTGTCGGCTTTACCTCATTCAAGTCTGGCCTCTTTTGGAATAGTGCACTCCACTATGAAGTCTACTAATATCTGGACTTTAATCATCGATCGAGGTTGATAGTTGATGTTAAATTCTATGAGCTCGACTGCCCATTTCGTTATCCTTTTGGAAGCATCCGCTCGATGTAGAACCGCCTTGATCAGCTGGTCGGTGAGCAGTGTTATGGTGCACCCTTGAAAGTAAGGTCGGAGCCTTTGAGCTGCAATCAACAAGACGTAAGTTAGTTTCTCTAACTTGGTATACCTAGTTTCAGCATCTCTCAATACTCGACTGATGTAGTAGATCGATCGTTAAATTTTTGCTTCTTCCTTAACCAAGACTACTGCAAGAGCCACAGGGGAGACTGCCAGGTACAGGAACAACTCCTCTCTGGGTTCGGGCTTTGCCAATAGCGGGGGTGAGCCGAGGTAGCTTTTTAATTTTTTGAATGCTTGCTGGCATTCAGTGGTCCAACAGAAGTTCTTCGGCTGCTTGAGGATCTGAAAGAAAGGCAGGCATCATTCGGCCGACCTTGAGACGAAGTGATTCAGAGCTGCTACTCTCCCAGTAAGGCGTTGAACTTCCTTTATTGACTTCGAGACGATCATTTTCTGGATGGCATGAATCTTTTTCGGATTTGCCTCGATCCCGCGCCCCGACACCATGAAGCCCAAGAATTTTTGTGAGGTTACTCCAAAAGCGCACTTGGCCGGGTTCAGCTTCATCTTATATTTTTGGAGGGCGCTGAAGGTCTCCTTAAGGTCGGCAATGTAATTTTTTGTGGATTTACTTTTTACAAGTATATCATCCACGTAGACCTCCATATTACGGCCGATCTGCCCTTTGAAGATCTTGTTCACCAGCCGTTGGTAGGTCGCCCCTGCATTTTTTAGGCCAAAAGGCATGACCTTGTAACAATAAAGACCACGATTAGTAATAAAAGTGGTTTTTTCTTCGTCCTCCGGTGCCATCCTGATTTGATTGTAGCTGAAAAATGCATCCATGAAAGTGAAAAGCTCGTGGCCCGAGGTCACATCCACTAATTGGTCAATTCTGGGCAGAGGATAACTGTCCTTCAGGCAGGCTTTGTTTAGCTTTTTGAAGTCTATACATATCCTCCACTTGCCGTTCGCCTTCTTGATGAGAACCATATTGGAGACCCAGTTTGGATAGTTGACTTCTCTGATAAATCCGACTTTCAGGAGTTTATCAACTTCATCAGCTATTGCCACTTGCCTTTTCAGTGCATGATTTTGGATTTTTTCTTTCGTCGGTCGATGTTTGGGATCAACAGCTAGGCGGTGTTCCATGACTCCCGCATCAATCCCTGACATGTCCACCGGGATCCAAGCGAAAACATCCACATTCTTTTGTAAGAAATTGATGAGCTGTGTCCGTATCTCTTCTCCTAGGTTAGAGCTGATCTTTACCATATGCTCCTCATTCCCATCGTTCAAAGGAACTAAGACAAGATCTTCAATTGGCTCACCCCATTCTTCAGCAAGGTCATCGCGAGTGTCCAATCCATCAATCGGGCAGGGGTCGGACTGACCATTTCTTTGAAGGGCTATGTTGTAGCAGTGTCTTGCCAGGGTTTGATCTCCTCTGACCTCTCCAACTCTTTGACTAGTAGGAAATTTCAGCTTCAAGTTGTAGGTCGACACCACAGCCCGAAGGGCGTTGAGGCCAGGTCAGTCGAGTATTGCGTTGTAAGCAAAAAGCGCCCTTACTACCAGAAAATCCACTTGCACTCTTGATTGCTTTGGGTACCGGCCTGCAACCACGGTTAAAGTTATTACCCCTTCCATTGGCACAGCATCGCCAGTGAACCCTACCAACGGAGAGTTCATTAGTCCTAGCCAACCATCCGAAATGGATATTTTTGAGAATGAATCGTAAAACAGAATATCGACCGAGCTTCCACTATCAACAAGAATGCGGTGTACATCATAGTCAGCAATATTTAAAGAAACTACAACCGCATCATTATGTGGGAATTGAACCTCTCGGGCATCTTCTTCAGTAAAGGTTATAGACTCTTCAGTCCTCTACCACTTGGGCGGTACGGTCGATCCACTGGCTGCTCCTCGTCGGGGTCCTCCAGAGATGGTGATGACGATCCTGGTTGGAGGTTGATCTTCAGGCTGTTTCTCCCTCCTTGGTGGCTCTGGCTGTGGTAGGGCCCTCGATCGATCCTCCCTATCTTCAAATCGACGTTGGACGAACCTGTCAAGCCGACCTCATCTGATGAGCTCCTCGATCTGTCTGTTCGTTTCTTGGAATCTTTGATCCAGGAGGTCCTTGCGACTGCAAGTCTCGAGGGTCTTCTGGTAGAATGGAGGTAGGGACCCTCCGGGGGTGGAATCATGATCGGATGGTGGGCTCTCCACCATCGACTTTCCCTTTCTGGAGAAGATGGGGCGACTGGCCCAAGTGGCCTACCCGGTCGTCGGATCCTAAAACTCCAGCGATGCTCTTTCTAGCTGCACTAATGCCTGCGGCTGCTGCGACTGCTGCTGCTGCTGTTGGGAATAGTGTCCCAAAGCCAATCGTCAGCTTGTTGATGGTTGTGCTCATTTTTATATTTGTACATGAATTATGAATTAATAAAAAGTTATTTTGATATTTTTCATCATAAAATGTTTCATCTTCTAATGAACTCCTATGTTGTGATGAAGTCCTTAGGACTATTTAGACTCGACAAAGGAGGATTTGTCATTTAGTCCTTAAATCTGTTCGCGACCAAATGATACGTTGTTACCAAGGACGACAACATTTATCAAGCATAGGTCATTGTGTGCCATATATGTTAGTTGTCCTCTTAACCAATGAGTGTGGAGACACTGGTATGGCATACAGGTGAGATGTAAGGGTACATCTGTACTGAATGTGACTGACTCCGAAGCTATTTCTACTGTCAAGATTTGCTCCGATGGAATATGGGTATAAATATCCCTCTGACTTGAGACCGCCACGATGACTTGCAAGCAACTCACTGCACTTATGCACTGGACTACCTAAATTTTTAATTCAGTGAGCTACGAGTGTCGTGAGTCCACAAAATCTCAGAGAGATCTTCAACATCCTCTCAAACATGTCTGTTGATGATCCAAAGCATCTGAAGAATCGACAGACATCGATCGAAAGAGTTCGATCAGCATCGACCATCAAAAGGGCTCTACAACGAGCTAGCACCGTGAGGAGTCGATCAGATCGGGAGCTTCGTGTGGATGATCCACAGAGGTCAGACATGCTGTGTGGCTGCATCACAATGATCAGACTCTCCCGACGGTGATCTGATTGCGGTGATCTACTACCCGCACAAAGGTATTGTATTCTGAACACATTACAATAAAGTGTTTATTGTTCAAATTCGAATTTTAAATTTAAATGCATGCATGCTATATATCATATTTAGATCCTAGTATAGGATAAATTTATGTTAATTAATTAGATTAATTAATATTTTTCCACTGTAAAATCATGATTTTGAAAAGATTTTAAAATTATCATTTTACCCCTACACTGAAAAACCCACAAATGGTATCAGAGCAGGTTCTTAGATATGATATATATATTTGCATGTATAGATTAAGTTGTAATCTAAAAGTTTAAATTTAAAATTTGAAACTTAAAATTTAAAATTTGAATTTTGAAAGTTGTTCAAAATTCAAAATTCAAAAAAAAAATTTGAAATTCAAAATTTGAAATTTGAATTTTAAAATTTGTAATTCAAAATTCAAAAATTTAAAATTCAAAATTCAAAATTTGAAATTTGAAATTTGAGTGAAATTTCAAATTTAAAATTCAAAATTTAAAATTCAAAATTTGAAATTCAAAATTTGAAATTCAAAAATTTGAAAATTGAAATTTATTTGAAATTTGAAATTCAAAATTTAAAATTTGAATTTAAAATTTGAAATTTAAATTTTAAAATTAGTATATTTAGATATACTTGATCCAAGTAGCAAGTAATCGAATTGGGTTGGTTGCCATGGCCGTCCGGTCATAGGAGAAAAGTAGAGTTTAAAGGTCCTCTTCTTCCATTCGATGGGATCTCCTATGGCGGTAGGGGTACCGCTGCAATTATATCCCATGCAGATGAAGCAGCGAAAGAAATTAAGATGTAAAGGTTCAATTGTGAAATTTATCATGAATATGTTAGATTAGATCTAAAGAAATATTCATGATTTATTTTGATTAAGTTATTTTCTGTTATGTAATTAGCAATAGGATTGCTATTTATGAAATGTACTGATCTATTTGTGAAATGAGTCAACATATTTGGTGAACAAAAAATAAAACCTTTCAAATTTGAAAATTATTTTTGAAATACCAAACCCTGACCCATCAGCCCAAATACTTAATTAAAAGAATTAAGTGTTGTCTAGTAGGTCTAGAATTGTGAATTAAGACCTAAGACAATTGCATAAACTTGTGGGTCAATGGGTTAGATGGATTAGGTCAATAATTAGGTTAGACCTAAGGTTAGCTTAAAGAAATGGACTAAATTAGAGTTATTGGTCAAATCTAATCAAAAGTTGAATTAGATTAGGTCAAGAATACTCTAGACTCAACTCCAATAGTTGTAGTTGAATGGGTCCATATCTTTAACTAGACCAAGATGGACTTAATTCATGGCTACGCGGTGAAACCCTATTTACTAAGTTGATCAAATTAAAACTAATAAATCGGTTGGTGTCTAAGGTAAGTTTGGTAGTTTGACCAGTAGTTTTTAAGCAGGAGCTACTTGCAGTGATTCGATCTCTGATGAGTTAATGGCTTATCCCCACCACTGATCTCACTTACCTGGCCAACCTGGTGAATTAGGTTTTGATTAGATCACTTGGTGATTAGGGCTCACCCATATCATTAGGTAAATTGGTTTGACTGATTTAGGTGCTCCTAATGCCAGCTTTAATTGAATCCTTTTTAATCTAACTTAGTGAAGTCAGTGGGAGGATTGAAATTGGCTGGATATTTTCTTCTCATCTATCCTTTAATAAAATCTTAAAAAATTATTAGGTCCCTAAAAATGATTAAGTTATAGTGATAACTAAGTCATAGCCTCCCATTAAGTGAGTGATAATCAGTCCATTAGTTTAATAATCATTGGAGGCCCAACGGCCTGGTGCTTATTGACTAATGGAATTATCATTCATAATATGATAATTTGGTTTGAGTCTTTCTGATGGTGGTCAGATTGGCCGGCCAAAGTCGGGCCTGATCATTTATTGGTCCGATTCATCAAATCAAATCATGTTAATGGTTGGACCTAACCAGATCTTTTCAGTGGAGGCCAAAGCCTACTGATTAGGTTCTGGGGCAAAATCAATTACTAGAAGTTGTTTAGAGAAACAACTGGTTATGAACCTACCCATAGATGCACATGGGTTGACCAACCAAAGTTGGGCTTGTGTGTAGTCTGTGTGGATTCTAGTACCCACTAAGGAATTAAAGTAATTCTTCGAATTGGAGGTTGAGGCTTTCAGTTCGTAAAAATACTGGGAGAAACTTTAGACTAAAGTCCAAGTCTTTAGTATTTATAATTTATGTACTAATAGAGGTCTGATTTTTCTTTATGCAGCTATGGCCACTACCCTGTCCCTCTGGTCATTATTAGATAATGACAAGCTCATGGGACCTAATTTCGATAGCTGGTATCAAAAATTAAAAATCATCCTTGAGCATGAGCGGATCCTTTATGTAGTAACGGATCCGGTACCTGAGGAGCCAGCCCCGAACGTTAGAGGGACGGTCTGAGACACTTATCAGAAGTGGCTCAATGACTGTACCACCATTCGGTGCATTATGCTGGCGGCAATGAATGATGAGTTCAGCCGCAGGTTCGAGAATGCCCAACCACAGGAGATGCTTCAAATGTTGAACGACTCTTTTGGCATGCCTGATGATGTTGAAAGGCACAAAACTAGTTGTGCCATTTTCAATGCTCGGATGAGGGATGGAGCCTCAGTCACTGATCATGTACTATACATGATCGAAATGATTGAGCGCCTAAGTAAACTGGGCTTTCTCCTGCACGAGCAGCTCGGTAAGGATATGATCCTTAATTCTCTGCCCAAGTCCTACCTTCCCTTCCTTACTCATTTTCGAATAACAAAGTCTGCAGTGAACTACCACGACTTGTTGGGGTTGCTACAAAACTTTGAGAAGGACCACCAGCTCCATAAGGAGTCGGTAAATATTGTGGGAGGGTCTTCTTCTGGTCGTCGACCCTTTAAGAAAGGAAAGAAGAACAAGAAGAAGAAGAATAAGAAGGTGCAACCGCATGCAGGGATGTCTGCACATGGTCAGACCAAGAAGCGCAAGCCCGACCAGAGTCAGGCGGAGTGCTTCTTTTGCAAGAAGCAGGGGCACTGGAAGAGGAATTATCCTCTATACATTGCCTCACTGGACCCGAACAGACCGAAGAAGAAGCAAGGTACTTATATGATAACACCATGCAACTTTTCCATTTGTGATACTACTGCCTGGGTATTGGATACCGCAAGTCCTTATCATATTTGCAATATGATGCAGGGTCTACAGGTCAGTAGGAGATTTGATGAAGGCGAGAGATTCCTGAATGTTGGAGATGGAAGCAAAGTTCCTGTTCTAGTATTATGAATCATGAACCTTGTAATCAATTCTCGAAATATAATTCTGAGTGAATGTCACTATTGTCCAAGCTTTTTATTAAATATTATTTTTGTAGGCTTTTTGACCATAAACGGTTATTAATTTTTAATAAAAGGAAACATTTGTAATATCATTTTGAATGGTGTTACAATGTTTGTTGGATAACTTAATAATAGAATTTACTTTCTATCACAAACTGTTAATGTGGTTCAAACCTCTGGTAAACATCCTAGAATAGATAATGTGTCAGAAGTCTACCTTTGGCACTGTAGGCTAGGTCATATGAATAAGAACAGGATAAACAGGTTGGCTCAAGAAGGAATTCTTGAAGTAGGTGATTGTGAATCACTTCCAACCTGTGAGTCCTGTCTTCTTGGTAAAATGACCAAATCACCTTTTACTGGAAAAGGTGAGCGAGCCAGTGAACTCTTGGCTTTGGTACATTCTGATGTATGTGGATCCATGAGCTCAAATGCAAGAGGTGGATATTTTTACTTCATAATCTTCACAGATGACCTATCGAGGTATGGGTATGTCTATTTAATGAAGCATAAATCGGAGTCGTTTGAAATATTCAAACTATTTTGAAATGAGGTAGAAAAATAAACTGAAAAGTGTATTAAAACTTTTCAATCTGATCGAGGAGGTGAATACCTTTCCAATGATTTTCTGACATATCTTGGGGAGAATGGGATTCTCTCTCAGTGGACTCCTCTTGGAACACCACAACATAATGGTGTATCTGAAAGGAGGAATCGGATCTTGTTGGACATGGTTCGATCCATGATGGAGTTTGCTGGTCTGCCGATCTCCCTTCGGGGATATGCACTTGAATCGGCTTGTTACCTTCTAAATAGAGTTTCGAGTAAGTCTGTAACTAAAATGCCATATGAGATATGGATAGGACGTATGCCAGTACTCTCACACCTTAGGGTTTGGGGGTGTCCGGCTTATGTTAAATGTTTAATTACGGACAACCTTGGACCTAGGCCTGACAAGTGTAATTTTATAGGGTACCCAAAAGAGACCAAAGGGCATTACTTCTACTTAGTTGATGAGCAAAAAGTGTTTGTCAACCTTAAAGCAATCTTTTTGGAAAAGGAGTTCCTTGGTGAAGGGACTGTTGCCTCTAAGATCGAACTTGACGAAGCTCGACAGGTGAAAAAACCGACACAAGTTGCTGAACCTGAACCGGATTTGGTTAGATCAGATCCGGAGCCCATTGTTCAAGCATCCTTAAGGCGATCTGGTAGAGTACCACGTCAACCGGACAGATACTATGGTTTCTTGGTCCGAGATGACGATCCTATCAAACTTGATAAAAATGATGAGGATCCGATCACCTACATGGATGCAATGCAGAGACCCGACTCTGAGAAATGACTAGAGGCCATGAAATCTGAAATGGAGTCCATGAAGGTCAACGATGTGTGGACATTGGTTGACCCACCCGAAGGAGTAAAACCCATAGGGTCTAAATGGATCTTCAAGAGGAAGAGAGGCGCAGACGGAAAGGTGGAAACCTATAAAGCCCGTCTAGTTGCCAAGGGATATCGTCAACGTTATGGTATAGACTATGATGAGATATTTTCTCCTGTGGCAATACTCAAATCCATTCAGATTATGCTTGCGATAGCTGCCCATCTGGACTATGAAATCTGACAGATGGATGTGAAGACAGTTTTCCTAAATGAAGAGCTAGATGAAGAGGTGTATATGATACAACCTAAAGGATTCACATCCACAAATGAGTCTAAGGTGTGCAGACTATAAAGGTCCATTTATGGACTTAAGCAGGCATCCTGGAGTTGGAACATACATTTTGATAGGACGATCAAGATGTATGGCTTCCTTAAGAATGGAGAAGAGTCCTGCATTTATAAGTAGGCTAATGGTCCAGTAGTAGTATTTCTTGTATTGTATGTGGATGACATTCTCTTAATTGAGAATGATGTCCCTGCATTACAGGGAATAATGATTTGGCTGTCGTCACAGTTCTCTATGAAGGATCTGGGAGAAGCTTCCTACATCCTAGGGATGAGAATCTATAGGGATAGATCTAAAAGGTTGCTTGGTTTATCTCAGTTCACGTACATTGATACTATGCTGAAGAGGTTCAGCATGGAGAATTCCAAGAAAGGCTATCTTTCGATAGGCCATGGAATTTCTCTCTCCAAGAGGGATTGTCTGACAACACCTCAAGAGAGAGAGCGTATGGGTAGGATTCTATATGCTTCGACAGCGGGATCTATCATGTAAGCCATGACATGTACACGACCAGATGTGGCATACTCACTAGGGGTAGTGAGTAGATATCAATCTGATCCAGGAGAGAATCACTGGAAGGTTGTTAAAACCATCCTGAAGTATTTAAGAAATACTAAGGACCAGTGGCTTGTTTATGGTGAATCGGACTTGAGACTTATAGGGTTTACAGACTCTAGTTTCAAGTCTGATCACGATGACAGTAAAAGTGTGTCAAGATTTATTTTTATCCTTAATGGTGGGGCTATCTGCTGGAAAAAGTTTCAAGCAGCACACAGTGGCTGATTCAGTTTGCGAGGCGGAGTATGTCGCCACATCAGATGCTGCCAAAGAAGCGGTGTTGCTGAGAAAATTCATCACCAAGCTCGGAGTAGCACCCTCCCTTGTTGGTCCAGTTCTGCTCTACTGTGACAGCTCTGGAGCCATTGCTCAGGCAAAGGAACCAAAGACACATCAGTGGACGAAGCATATTCTGCGCCGCTACCATCTCATCCGAAAAATTATGGATCGAGATGATGTCGATCTTCAGAAGATCGACGGGAAGGAGAGATTGACTGACCCATTCACTAAAACCATTGCGGTGAAGGAGTTCGACAACTACAAGTCGAAGATGGGTATTAGATACCGCATCGATTGGCTTTAGGCCAAGTGGGAGATTGTTGAGAATAGTGTCCCAAAGCCAATCATCAACCTGTTGATGGTTATGCTCATTTTTATATTTATATATGAATTATGAATTAATAAAAAATTATTTTGATATTTTTCATCATAAAATATTTCATCTTCTAATGAACTCCTACGTTGTGGTGAAGTCCTTAGGACTATCTAGACTCGACAAAGGAGGATTTGTCGTTTAGTCCTTAAATCTGTTCGCGATCAAATGATACGTTGTTACCAAGGATGACAACATTTATCAAGCATAGGTCGTTGTGTGCCATATAGGTTGGTTGTCCTCTTAACCAATGAGTGTGAAGATACTGGTATAGCATACAGGTGAGATGTAAGGGTACATCTGCACTGAACGTGACCGACTCCGAAGCTATTTCTGCTGTCAAGATTTGCTCTGATGGAATATGGGTATAAATATCCCTCCGACCTGAGACTGTCATGGTGACTTGCAAGCAACTCACTGTACTTAGGCACTAGACTACCTGAATTTTTAATTCAGTGAGGGAAGGCTGCTGGGTGTAGTCAAGTACTTGACTTGTCGGTGCATGTGTCAAGATGGGATTAACCACTCCAATTTAGGAGCTGTGTACAGTCATGTTTCAATTTAGCAAAACCTTGGCCAGGGTAGTCCTTGTGAGGAGTCACAGGACTGTTTGAGTTGAGCACGATTCGGATGATCTGATCAGGGTTGATAGTTTAACCCTGAGTCATCCTAAACACAGGGATCAAAAGGATGAATTATACAGTAACCATATTAATGTAGGTTCTGAGTGTTGTGATTGTGACTATTCGATCTATCCGGACGTTGGGTACCATTGCTAGATGGTCACTTCGATTAGTACAGGAATTGGTTCCTGTGCTACCAGCTTAGGTTCGAACCTGTGGGGTCACACACATTAGAGGTTTCTATCTGATCTGATGGCTGATGTAGAATCCTACATGTTTGAGACTCAGTGATCGAGAATTAGGATTCTCTGATCATGAGTTCCACACATTATGGGTACCGGGGTCAAGAGTCCCACTGGTTGGGACTTTTCGATCAGGGTTACATATCGATAAATTCTGATGCCCGATTGCCCATCAGATTTGGACTTAGTATTTATGAGATATTTAATTAGTTATTTGATCGCTAATTAACTCAATTTGATGGAGTAATTATTTTTGGATCAAGTCCAATTGAATTGGATTCAGTTGGGTTTGACCTGATTAGGTTAAGAGTTGACTTAATCATCAAGATGGTTTGGTCCCTGATTTGATCGGGGGTTGGGCTTAGTCAATTCTTGATTTGATTAAAATTTTATTGAGCATAATTAAGCTTAATTAAGTTGGGTTTAAATTAGTCTAATTGGACCTAACTTATTTGGTTCAATTAGGTTGGTTTAAATAATGAAACCACCTTGACCCAATCTCCATGCGCCACCTCACTTCCATTGCACCCATTTGAATTCATGAGAAGAAACTTCTCTTGAATTATTTCCTCATGCCAAGCCCTCTCCATGCCCCACTTTAATGTGCCATATGAATGGATAAGGATGATTGGTTGGCCATTGAAATTCAAAATAAAGTTTGAATTTGAATGGGCAATCAATCTTTGCACCTTATCCCTTTTTTTACGCCCCATTTATTACATGAGAAAAGGTTTCTCATGAAATCACTCCATGCACAATTTAAGCCACGCCTCACACCTTTAGTGGATAAGGGATGAGTTGGTGTCCATTTGAATTCAAAATTTGATTTGAATTCAAATGTGCAATTACTCATCTTTATCCTTTCTTTTGGATAAGACATTTGAGGTTGTTATAAAAGGAAGAGAAGAGTGGGGCATGAAAAAAGAAGATTTTTGGAGAAAAATTCTGGGGCGTGAGAAGTCTTGTGCATGAGAAAGAAGTCCATATCCTTCCAAGAGAAAAAGAAAAAAAAGAAAGAAAAGTGGGTGCAAGGTTTTCGGTGAGTTCCCTAGAGTTTTAGCCTGGGGTTCGAAAAGTGAGAAAGTGAGCTACGAGTGTCGTGAGCCCATAAAATTTTAGGGAGATCTTCAACATCCTCTCAAGCATATCTGTTGATGATTCGGAGCATCCAAAGAATTGACAGACATCGATCGAAGGAGTTCGATCAGCTTCTACCGTCAAAAGGGCTCTACAATGAGCTAGCACTCGTGAGGAGTCGATCAGACCAGGAGCTTCGTGTGGACGATCCACAGAGGCCAGACATACTGTGTGGCTACGTTGCGATGATCAGACTCTCCCAACGGTGATCTAATTATGGCGATCTACTATCCGCACAAAGGTATAGTGTTCTGAACACATTACAATAAAGTGTTTATTATTCAAATTCGAATTTCAAATTTAAATGCATGCATGCTATATATCATATTTAGATCCTAGTGTAGGGTAAATTTATGTTAATTAATTAGATTAATTAATTTTTTTTTACTGTAAAATTATGATTTTGAAAAGTTTTAAAATTATCATTTTACCCCTACACTGAAAAACCCATAGCTGCATGGCCTGCACTGCTTCGGTGAGGCCCCTGACCTGCTGAACCAGTAAGTCGAACTGCTCTATGCTGACTATCGTTGCCAGAGGAGGAGGAGCCTGAAAAATTGAAGACGAGGCTGGAGCTTGCGGGGCTCGCTGAGATCTGATCGCAGAGGATGTGGATCGTCTGGTGGATGCCTTTCAGAGAGGCATCAGGTGGAGATCTGGCAGGAGAAGGAGAAGATGACCGAAGATAGTCCCGTTAAGCACTCCTTTAAGAATAAGGGTACTGCGAAGACACACGCCCTCCTTCTAGCACCAATTCTGTTGGTGCAAAATTCCACCGATGTCGAAGAAGCTGGAGTCGAGGGGATCGCGTCCGCCGTTGGGACCTACAAGGAAAGTCTAAACCGGAGTTGGGGTTGCTCCGGCAAGACCCTCCGACGCTCAAGTCAGTACTCTGCCTCAACAGAAATGGAGCACTCAAATGAGAATTTTAGCAGAGTTTCAAGATAGAGTTTAGAGCTTAGAGAAGAACGTATCTGGGGGTCCCTTTTTATAGATGGAGAGCATAACTGATTGACAGTGACATCTGTAACCGCCTACTAGTGGGCCATTTTGGGCCACGTAGAGTTTGTTACGGAGAGTAGTGACATCAGGGGGCCATTCAGGGCCACATGGAGTTTGTTATGGAGAGTGGAGTGGTGTCCGTTGTCGCGACTTGTCAGAGAGTAGTGGGGCCACGTGGAACTTGTTACAGAGAGTGGAGTGGGGTAGTGGCCTTTGTCGTGGCTCGCCAGAGAGTTCGGGCCTGACGGTTGAAGCTCGATTGGGACATCTGATGGAGTGGAATGGCTCTCTATCTCAGCTATCTGGGAGAAGCTCGAATATTTTCGAGGTTGCTGACAAGTCTACTGTTATCGGATGCCTTGGGCGCTGATGCTACAGGCGGGAGTCATCTGCTGTAGAAGCTCGAACGGAGACTTTTCGTTGGTGAAGTTCAATAGAAATCCGATTGCCAGAGAAGTCCATCTGGGATTTGCCTGATGTGGAAGCTCATCTGAAGATTGTCTGACAGAGAGGTCTGGTTGCACAAGGAATCCAGCAGAAGGTCGGCTGATAGCATAATTCGAAAGGCGTTGTGAAAGTTCATCCACTAGGGGAGATCGAATGGATCTGTGGAAGGTCGGCTGGCACTGTCGAAGGTTGATGGTCGGAGAGGTACGGAAGACACTAGAGGCAGTCGGTCACTGTAGAAATTCGACTGCTAGAGCACGTCCGTTGTAGAAGTTTGCCTGGAATCCAACCGCTGTAGAAGTTCGGATGGGGTTTGGTTCCGTAGAAGTCCTGTCGCTGGAGAAGCTCGATCCTTGACGAAGTTCGAAAGAGGTTCGGAGTAGAGATCCTGCTGGTGGAGCCTATTCGTTGTAGAAGCTCGTCTGTGATCCATCCACTGTAGAGGTTTGGACGGAGCCTGACCCTTGTAGGAGTTTGGATGAAGTCCACTTGCAATAGAAGTTTGGGATAGAGATCCAACTTTTGTAGGAATTCATCTGGAATCCATCCGCTGTAGAAGTTCGGACGGAGTTCGGCTCCTGTAGGAGTCCAGGAGGAGTTCAGAGTAAAGTCGTTCGTGACCGGAAGAAGTCTGGAAGAGATTCAGAGAATAGTCGATCACTATAGAAAATAAGCTGATAGTGAAGCCCAGAGAGCATTTGGAGCAGTCCGGTAGATGAATGGGGGAGCTTATTATTGGAGAAGTTCGGATTGTATTATGGAAGCTCGGACGGTCGAGGGAGTTTAGAAAGATGCCATACAAAATCAAAAGTTGGAAGAGCCCTGGAAGGGTCGGCCTTTTACAAACTTCGACCGGAGGTATTTTATACCCAATAGTATTAAATAGGGTTCCCTTTAAAATCATTCCTACCACACTGTATGAGATATGGCATGGTAAGAAGCCAAGTCTGAGTCATCTTAGAATTTAGAGTTGTCTAGCTCATGTCAAGAGATAGTAGGCAGACAAGTTAGAGTTCAGATCTTTTAGAGCTTGGTTCATAGGATATCCTAAAGAGTCATTAGGATACTATTTCTATATTCTGGAAAATCATAATGTGATTGTGAATCGATATGCTATTTTTTTGGAAAAATAGTTTATTCAAGATGGTGGCATCGAAAGAATAATTAAGCTCAAGGAGAATGTCTCCCAAGAGCAACGAGCTAAAGAATCTGAGGAACCCAATCAATCAGAACCAGTCCTAACACAACCTCTTCCACCTCATAGATCAACTAGGATTTCTCATCCTTCTGAAAGGTACTTAGGTACTATACAAGAGGAAGTAGAGGAAATGTTCCTCACAGGAAATGGGGCTCATGGTGATGACCCAAGACCTATGACGAGGCGATATCAGATATCGACTCTGAGAAATGGTTAGAGGCAATGAGATCAGAAATTAACTCGATGCACTCAAACCAAGTCTGGACATTGGTAGATCCACCTGAAAGTATTATACCTATTAGGTGTAAATGGATCTTCAAGAGAAAGATAGGTGCAGATGGAAATGTAAAGACATTTAAGGCTAGGCTTGTAGTGAAAGGTTATAATCAGTGCGAAGGCATTAACTATCAGGATATCTTTTCGTCCGTAGCCATGCTAAAATCCATCCACACATTGCTTGCTATTGCAACCTATTTCAATTATGAAATATGGCAGATGGATGTGAAAACGACGTTCTTAAATGGATATCTTGAGGAAGATATCTATATAGAACAGCCGCTTGGTTTCACATCCAGTGATGATGATCACAAGATCTGCAAGCTGCAAAGGTCCATTTATGGACTTAAGCAAGCATCTCGGAGCTGGAATACTCATTTCAATGATGTGATCAAAATATTTGGTTTCATCAAAAATGAGGAGGAACCATGTGTGTTCAAGAAGGCCAGTGGAAGCGCAGTTGTCTTTCTCGTACTGTACGTAGATGACATCCTCCTAATTGGAAATGATATTTTCATGTTGACCTCAGTCAAAATATGGTTGTCTAAGGAGTTCTCTATGAAAGATCTAGGAGAGGCATCCTTTATACTGGGTATTAAGGTCTATAGAGATAGACCAAATAGGATGCTGGGACTTTCACAGAAGATGTACATAGAGGAGGTGCTAAAAAGGTTTAGCATGAAAAACTCCAAAAGAGGTTTAGTACCTTTTAGATATGGCATTCATCTCTCCAAGAAGATATGCCCTAGCACACCTGAGGAGATTGAATGCATGAGCAAAATCCCTTATGCTTCGGTAATAGGAAGCCTCATATATGTCATGCTATATACACGACCTGATATAGCCCATGCTGTGAGTGTCACAAGCAGATATCAGTCGAATCCAGGCGAAGAGCATTGGACTTCTGTAAAATGTATCCTTAAGTACTTGAGAAGGACTAAGGATATGTTTCTAGTCTTTGGGAATGGAGAACTCCAGGTTCAGAAATTTACAGACTCAGACTTTATGTCTGATATAGATGATTGAAAGTCGACATCTGAGAGTCTGTTTATTTACAATGGTGGTGCAGTTAGCTGAAAGAGTTCCAAGCAGACGATGATTACTGATTCCATCATGGAGGCAGAGTATATTACTGTATCAGAAGCTGCGAAGGAGGCATTCTGGTACAAAAAATTTGCCATAGAGCTTAGAGTGATGTCATCGGATGCCGTCCCTTTTTACTGCGACAATAATGGCACCATAGCTCTAGCTAAGGAGTCAAGGTCTCACCAGAAGTCCAAGCATATCGATCGACGATTTCATCTGATCTGTGATTACCTCGAAAAAGATTATGTCGAGGTTAAAAGAGTCAACTCCACAGACAATATGGCAGACCCGCTGACAAAGTCATTTGGCCAGTAGAAGATCGAAGCCCACCTTGAGAAGATGGGACTTAGATATGTAGTCAATTGGCATTAGGTCAAGTGGGAGTTTGTTAGATGTGTGCCCTAGATGCCAGATTGGCTGACACATTTCTGTACAAATATAAGTATAAATTTATAATTTTGACTATAAATAAATAAAATGGTTATTCTACTATCACATTGTGCACATTATGTCTGTGATACATCCTTTGAGTTAGTAGGAATGTTACTTCATATTTTCAAGAGTTAAAAATTTAAGGCATGAATTTACATAACTAACTCATAAACAGCTCCTGACCATAGGATCATCACGAGGATGGTGATCGATCTGGAAGGTTGGTGTACAATCACTTCCTTAGGATAGATGTATCTTGAGTCTATGGTGTGGAGACACCAGAGCGAGAGTACAGGTATTCGTTGAGAATGAGAGTACTGAGCGTGACCACCTCGAGCAGTCATAAAGAAGTCTACCTTCTTGTCGATGACTAGCTCAATGCTGCAGCTGTGTGTTTAGTTCTTCGATCTGAGGTACATCGACAGTTCACCTTGAGTGTGTTATAGTTTGACTACACCATAACTTGATCTCCTAGCTATTTGAAATCCTGAGGTGTATGTTGGCTGTAGCATATTCATTGTAGGAATCAGATCGCACCAAGAAGGGATCTATCAACCTCAGTAGATGAGAGGAGTAGTCCTATGATGATCAAAAGATTGAGTTCTTAAGCCCATGGCCATGGCAGAGTGAAATAATGAAAAAAAGTTTTCCATTGGGATTTCACATCGGACTCGGATCAATCGATTGATTCATATAACTAATATTGGGTTTGATGAGTTCACCTTAACCCTAATTCATTCGGGACTCATGATAGAGGAACTCAATTACACAGATAGCTGCACCGAGAGATTTGTCTTCATTTCTGATAGATTGCCACCATATACTACTAGGTATCATTGGTGGATTTTGGAAGCAATTAGAATGATCTTGATGATCGATCATTCTAATTGTCTAAATCAGAAGAGTTCTGGTCCATCGAAAGGAGTTTCGATGATGTCGATGATGAGATCATGACATATCTCATTACCATACAAAAATAAATCTAACTGGGTCACACAAACAAGAGTTAAGGTCTGGATATCATCAATTGAGCTAGCCCAATTTGATTGATTTGGATTAGATTCAATTAGGTTCAAGAAAATCATGCTAGCACATGATTGAGCCTAACTTTCTTCTCATGTAATCTTTTCTATCTCGACTGAACCAAATGTGATTTGACTCACCCAGAGAACCTTGAGAAGGTTTCTCTCAGTCTGACTAAAACCAGTCCAGCTCAGAAAGGACTTATCTTAATTTATGAGATGAATTTAAGACAACACCTGCTAATTTCTGTCACCTGCCATTTCTATTTTAGGACATTGGTCAAACATTGACCCATGGACCTTGGACTGAAGGCCACTTGGCAAGAGGTCAATGGAGATTTTTTATGGATTATCCACCTGCTAAATTAGGCCTCAAAGTGGGCACCATATTCAGATTAAGCGTGCGCCCCAAGTGGATAAGGATAGAGTCCTATGAGATGAGGACTCTGATCCCTTGATCAACTTGGACTGTGGGGCGCCAATCTCACTGTGCTTATCCAGCATTGGCACCAATAGTAGGAGAAATTGTGGAGATTCTTATCTGATATGATCAGATGACATCACTCCATCAATCAAATTTTTTTTAGAATTAATTGGAATTTTTTGATTGATCGATTGATGTGGCACTACATGGTGCAACAGGGTCTATTTAAACCCAGTCTGCGCCTAGGGTTAAGACTCTACTCAATAACTAACAAAAGCCTGAATTCTCTCCACTTCTCTATGCCCCCTCTGCTCCTCTCCCTCCCCTCTTCATGTCCAAGAGGTTGGGCATCCATCTGGTGCTTATCCAAGGCATGGTGGCTTCCTGATTAGAAGGCTATAGAGATTTGTCCAGAAGCTGCTGCTCCAGCTTCAGAAGATCTTTTAGATCAGATTTAGATCTAATTTTTGGAGTAAAGATTTACGAGGAGAAGATGATCTAGATCCTACTCGAGTGGATACTGATAGAGACCAGGCGACTGCGTGGCTATTTTAGAACCTCGAGCATTGCTACGATCATCTATAGGGTAATCTAGTTACCCTAGAGGTATTTCTCTATTCCTCATGATTTTAGATTTAATTTTAGATTTAATATTAGATAATGAGAATTAAATTTAATAGATCTTAGATTTGAAATATCATAGGATAATTTTTTTTTTGAAATATTCCACCCCAGATCTCATTAGATCTAGAAGATCCTATAAGGAAAAAGTCGATTTTTCCTTCACTTAGTCCCCACATGCTCTTTAGGATCTAGAAAAAAAAGATCGAATGAGCTTTATTGGTTTAGTAAGTTAACAATATCTCTAAGGGATCATGCAAAATTAATTTTTTAAATAATAATTTAATAGTAATATATAATAATATATTTTTTTGTCAAAATATGTCATGCATATCAGGAAATCCAAAAATTCTCTCTCAGCTTTTGGTGAATACGGTCATGATTAGTCCTATAACAAGGCCCGAAAAACTACTAAAAAATAAATATACGGTGTATTAGCATATGCCAAAGATTAGTCCCAACTAGCTAGGTCCAAAAGAAACTAGCTAGCTTTGATTCATATGGTCATGATTAGTCTTGTGACAAGGTAAAGAGACTAGTTTTGAAAGATATATATGTGATGCATAAATGTATGCCAACAATTAGCTCCAACTGGCTAGGTTCGAAAGAACTAGCTCTACCAATAATCAGTCCTGACTAGTTAGGCCCGAAAAAAATTAATTTCTAATATATGGTCAATAATTAATCTTATTAGCAAGATCCGGATCACAGTCAAATTAGAGAGTTTTTCTCATAATTTTACCATAACCAAATACTTATACTTATTATCACTATAATATCAAATCAAGTTTTTCACATCTCATTTTTGGAAGCAAGAGGATAATTTTTATTCAAAATTCATGCAAGGATATATATGAACAACCTTGTTTTGAAAGTTTATGCAATATTAAAATAAAGAAATCATCTCATTTTTAATTTTGTAATCAGACTAAGGTAACACCATACTTGATCCACAATTTTGAATTACTTTTCATGCATAAAATACATATTCCAAACTTTATAATTTCAAAATATTTTAATATTTTTTGTGTGAAAAATCTAATTTATATATATATCAATACACAATAAAAATCTAGAGATAGAAAGAAACTTGTAGTCTTAGATCAATCAGATCTAAACATCATAGCCTTCGATTTACGGTCTGATCCTTAGATCTATACTCCTCTCAATCTAAATCAAAATCCTGGATCAAATCTATTCTAGTAATAAAGAAAAATTAGACTAATTAATTGGATCAGGTCAGCTAGTAGAAGTACAAAGAAAAGAGTAGTTAATATATGCTTTATTTGATCTAAGTCGGCCAAAATGGAAAGAAGAGAGATGCCACTACAAGAAACAGTCTTTTTACGATGAAATTATTTACAACTAAAATATTTTTATCATCAATAATATTATTTATGAAGATAAAAATATTTATTATAAATAATTTACTATTTATGATAAAAATAATTTTTTATCATAAATAGTTACGTATCAGTGATAGAAAAAAATTCATCATAAATAATTATTATTTACGATAAATATTTTATCATAAATAATATATCATTTATTTTAATTTTAAATTTTTAAATATTAATAATAAAATATTTTTATTATAATAATTAGGTATTTATTATAAAAATATTTTTCATCATCAATAAGTTTATTTGCAATGCAAATATTATCATTATCAATATTTAACAAAATAAAAAATTTAAAAAAATCAAAAATTACTGATTATTTGCTATGAAAATTTTTCATCATAAATAATTAAATATTTATGATGAAAAAAATTCTATCATAAATATTTAATTATTTATGATGAAATTATTTTCATCATCAATATTTAAAAAAATCAAAAAATTAAAAAATTAAAATTACTTATTATTTATGATAAAAAATTTATCATAAATAATCAAGTATTTTGATAAAAAAATTTCTATCATCAATATCTAATTATGTAAGATGAAAATATTTTTATCATCAATATTTAAAAAAATTAAAAGTTACTTATTATTTATGATAAAAATTTTTCATCATAAATAATTAAGTATTTATGATGAAAAAAATTTACATCATAAATATTTAATTATTTATAATAAAAATATTTTTATAATCAATATTTAAAAATTAAAAATTATAAAAATTATAAAATTTAAATTTTGATTTTATGTAAGACAACTATATCTATTTTTTGTAGTAGCTGTATACATCTTTTGTCCTTTTACATAGTAAAAAAATAAATATGAGTTATGATCCAGATCGAATTTTTTTTATAAAAAAATTATATGAAAGTAGGTGATATTCACGCAGTAGAATGAATAGATCTTTTTGAATAAAATAGCTATATATTTATTTGCGATGTAAAATTCATCTGTTTGTCACTATCACTGTTACTAGTGATATCGATGAATCTTTCTGATGGAGTATCTGCCTTAAGTTGCATGAAAAGAGCCTCTTTTATATAAAAATCATATAGCTAAGCAGCGCATTCTAGCATGACTTCTACGATCTCGAAAGTACCGTGCTTTTCATATCAATCGACGCTCAAATGTATCTCTGTAGAAGTTCAACCATGAGAAGATAAACAATATGAGCACTCATTTTTCTAACAATGTAAAGTATAAATATGAGCTTGTACTTTATAATACAACTTACACTATCTGCAAGTCTGCTTTGATTCTGTTAATTGCTCTTTGATGCTCACACAATTTCTTTTGAATTTCTCAAGTTGATCCTCACATGTAATACATGAGCTTTTGGACTTCTAACTTTCTGTCCTTATCTTATCCTCCAAATCTTAATCTTGATGGATTTCTCTCACAATCTCAGAATCACATGATATTCTCATACTCTGACTTCAGAATGAAGATCTAAGAAGAAGATGAGCTTCTTGAAGATCAAAAATCTCAAAGCTATCGATCTTCCATAGTGTTCATTCCATTATGAAAACTGAAGAGCTATTCTTATAACAATTATTAGCAAAATAAATTAAATTTTTCATCATAATTATATTTTTTATATATTTTTTTTAAAAAAAATTAGAAAAAAATCATAAATTAACTATTTATATAAATTTTTTGATTAATAAAAAATTAATTTTTTATGAAACTATTCTAAAAATTATTTTAGACCAAAATTTTTTAGATTAAAGAAAATTAATTTTATTTTTTATCATAAATATTTTTTTAATATCATTTTTTTGTTAAATTTTTTGGATGGAAAATTTTCTTGATGAAAAAAAACTAAAATTATTTTTTTATAAAATTATTATTGGGAAGATATTTTTAGACTAAAAATTTGAGAGAGAATTTTTTTTAATTATTAGCAATGTAAATTAAATTTTCATTGCAAATAGTCTTTATTTTTTTAAAAAAAATTTAAAAAAATTATTTGTGATGTAAACTTATTTTTTGTTGGCAACCATGTTTTAAGAATATTATTTTAATCAATTTTTATGAAGAAAAAAATTGTTAATGAAAAAAAAATTATTAGTGATAAAAAATTTTCATTGACAAAACTATTTTAAAAATATTTTTTTTTATTTTTTGAAGAAAAAATTGTTAGAGAAAAAAATTTGGGTGTTATTTATTAACGATGAAAATTATATTTTCATCATTAATATCCTTATTAATGATGCATATTTTTATTTTCATTGCCTATAATTTATTTCATGAATTTTTTGGGCAAAATTCTTTTAAAGAAATTTTTTTTTAGTAGAAAATTTTTGGTGGGCCTTATTGACGACGAAAATTATTTTTTCATCATGAATAAGCATATTAGTGATGAAAATTTTCATCGTTAATAGTTGTTCATTCATTACAGGTCAAGTCAATGTTGCTTTCCTTCCCGCGGAGCCTTATAATCCATCGCTTCTCTTCCCACGAAACCCTCTCCCTCTCCGAGCTCTCCCCCCCTCTCTTCCCATCGGCGACCGCATCTCCATTGTTGTTCAATGCGGGCTTCCACGTCATAGGGATCCACCATCGTGGGCTTCTACTATGGGCTTCCACCATCATCGGCTTCCATCGTTGCTTCTATCAGATTCTCCACCCACCGTCGTTGCCGTCCGCCGAAGGTAAGGGTGCTTCCCTCTCCCTCTCTTTAATATTTAACGGATTTTGACTACTAGAGGGGAAGAAAACAAAGGGAGGAGAGTGGGGGGGAGGGGGTGTGGGTGGGTGAGGGCGGCGGTGCCACAATAGCGGGGGTCGTGGGGGGTTGGAGGGGTGGTGATGCTGTGGGAGCGGGGGGTCGTGGGGGGGGTCGGTGAGGGCGCGATGCTATGGAAGTGTGGGTTGCGGGGGATGGGTCAGGGGGTGGGGGGTGGGTGATGGCAATGGCACTGCAGGAGCGGCGGTCACAGGGGCCGAGGCTGGGCGACAATGGGTGGGTGATGGTGGTAGTGCCACGGGAGCGGGGTCACGGGGTCGAGTCTGAGCAGTGCAGGGTGGGTGATGGCACCGACGCCACAAGAGCGAGGGTCGCAGGCATCGAGTGCTAGCGATGGGGATGGGTGATAGCGACGACGCCACAGGGGTGGGTCAGGCCGTGGATGATGATGTTTAAGAAAAAAGTAATTTTTAGAAAAAAATATTTAGGATAAAATATATCTAAGAGAAAAATAATTGTTAGAAAAAAAATATTTAGGAAAAAATTTAGAAAAAAAAATTTTGGTAAAATTTTTTTTAAAAATAAAAATTTATTTCTTATATATATAAAAGTTAAAATGCGGATTGGGTTCGGGTCAAGGGAGAGGGGGGTTAATCGATCCAAATCCAATCGAGTCAGCTCTGGGCTGAGCCAAATGTCTGTCCGAGCCCAGCCTGATCGCCAAACAGCCCTATTTTTTGGTAGAGCTTGGCCTAAATGTTTAGGGCCAAGTCCAAAGCCCGACCCGATGGACCTCAGGCCAGCCCGATGGGCCTCTTGACGGATCGACTCACTTCCAGCCCTATCTACGGTACTGCCTCCATGGTGCTGCTTTTGATGAATTTGGAAGATGAGGGAGAGGGAGCGGAGGATATTCGGCATAAGATTAGTTTTATGTTATTATTTTGCATTAATATTATTTTGCATGCTCAACTACTTATAGTTTATTTTATATTTATTGCATAAATTTTTTAGTATTACTGTTGAAATTTATAAATTTTTTATTATTCCATTAGTACAATGTATATTGCTTTTATTTATTATAATTCAATAATTTTTATGTTATTTTGTATATTTTTATTTATTATAATTAAATATAAAAAATATTTTTATTTTAAAAAAATTCTACTAAAATTTTTGATGAAAAAAATTCAATACAGAATTACTCTTTTTTGATAAATTAGAAATTATCTCTGATGTTTTTCAGAGATGGTGGTTAAATTACATTGAGCCATAGATTCTCGTTCAAGAGTCGATCTTGATCTGATCAAGATTGACTCTTGGATATCCCATATTCGAGCTTTTTAAAACAATAATAATCTCATTATTGTTAATAGTTGATAATTTATTATATTATCGCATTATTACTATTCTTCAGATATATGTGTTGAAAAATATATCTCAAATGTCAATCGTCAGCCTGTTGAGGTTGAGCAATCAAGTATTATAATTGATTTATTAATAAATAAAATATATTTTTAGCATTTTCATCATAAGTTTTCATCTTCTAATGAATCCGTTGTTATGATGAAGTCCTTAGACTATTTAGGTTCGATAAAGAGAGATTTATCATTAGTCTTTAAAACTGTTCACGACCAAATGATAGGCTGTTAATAAGGAGACAGCTTCTATCGAGTATAATCACTGTAGGCATATGGGTTGGTTGTCCTCTTAACCAAGGAGTATGGAGATACTGGTATGGCATACAGATGAGATGTAAGGGTACATCATCATTGAACGTGACCAACTCCAGAGTATTCTACTGTCGAGAATGTCTCTGATGGGATATAGGTATAAGTGTCTCTTAGATCTGAGATCGCCATAGTGACTTGCAAGCAACTCACTGTGCTTTGATACTGGACTAACTAAATTTTAATTCAATGATGGAAGGCTTTTGGATACAATCAAGTACTTGCGAAGTCAGAGTATGATTAAGATGAAATTGACCACTCTAAGAGTTGGAGAAAATGAGTCGTTGTGTTCCAATTTAGCAAAATCTTGGCCAGGATAATCCATCAGATGGATTTGATATTTTGAAATACAATATGGACAACCTGATCAGAGTTGATAGTTGAACTCTGAGGTATCCTATGAGCATTTTGGTCAAGGGATGAATTATATAAAAACTATATTTGCATGGGTTCTAAGGATGTTGTTCTACACATTCACCTATCCAATCGTCGGGTACCATTGCTAGATGGTCACTTCGATTGGTACAAAAATTTATTTTTATACTATCAATTTAGGTTCAGACCCATGAGGTCACACACATTGGAGTTCACGATCTGATCGTATGGTTGATCAATGATTAAGAATCATTCTAGGGTTAAACGATCAATACGATTGACATTTAATCTAGTGCAAGTGTTGCAGGAGGATTGATTAGCAATTCGATTGCTAATTGACTTAATTTAATTAAGTCAATATGCTGAGATTAAGTTTAATTGAATATAATTTAATTAGATTTGATTTGGGCTTGATTGGATCAAGTCCAATTGATTTATTGGATAAGCCAAGTGCAAGAAAAAACTAGTCCTAGTTGAATTAAGACTTGGGTCAACCTAATTTCTAATTTGATTAAAAAATTAAATTAGTTTAAATATAATTTAATCTGATTAAATTAGGCTATTAATTGGGTTAAGATCTATTTTAATTGGATTGATTTGGTTTTGGTTTGATTTGGTTTGAGAAACCAAATTTGAACAAGTCATAGATTGAATCCTAGTAAGACTAGGATTCCACCTTGCGCCACCTTAGCCCCCCACGCCCACTCTCTCTTATCCCATGCCCACTCTCTCTTATTTTGTGTGACAAAACCCTCTCTCTCAGGTCTTCACACATGCCCAAAACTTTTCTCTCTTTCTCTCTTACTTGGAATGTGGTTGTGGATCAAGTCAAAGTAGGAATTAGTTTGGATTTCAAATTCTATGAGATAGAGTTTTAGGAAACCAAAACTCTTTCCTTATGGCACTGATTTTATCCAAATTTTTTTGAGATTTTTATGGATTTTATGTCACATGATATGCACCCTTTGTTGGTGGTCCATGGTAGAAAAAGAAGGAGGGGATGCTCAAGAGTTGGGCGCCCCTTGTCTTGCCTTGTTTGGATAATCCTTGACTAGATATTTGACCTAGACAAGGACTCTTCATATCTCTCTATTTAAAATAAATTTATTATGAAATTTTGTAGATTATATAGCATTGAGAGACCTTTGGGGCAACCAAAAAATAAGGAGAAAGAGTCTTAGGACATGGAGATCAAATAGACACAAAACTAGGTGTCTGGGTTAGAGCAAAGAGAAGAAGAAGAAGAGGGTCTTCTTCTAGAGTTGCTGGGTTCATCTCTTCCCTTCTTCCATCTATAAGTTTGCTGAGAGTGTCTCATCTAAAACTCCTTCTCCTACTTCTCATCTTTGGAAGAGTCCAAATCAAGAAGAAGGAGGCATCTGATCGACCATCGAAGAAGGATCAGCACAGTACTAGCATACTGTGCTGATTTTCTGGACCAGAACTTCTGATCATGATTCATGGGCTCATGTGGACGACTCCTAGAGACTGGATGTATGTGTGGCTCACAATATCATCCTCAAGTCTGGATCAGCAAAGTTAGAACGTCTAACTTGCAAGGTAATAGATCTGATCTATTATATTTTACATACATTAGATCTAGTATAGAAATATATTGATATGATCAACATGTAGTTCTTACTCCTTATATTTTAATTTTGATTTAATGTCATATAATAATCATGTAATAAGATTTTAGATCTAGAAATTTTCTAATTCTATAAGATAAATTTTATTTTATTTTAGTCCTCCGCTGCCTGATCTTGAAAAAATTTCAAGATCTAACCCTGAAATCCTAGATCTGGTTCCATCAATTGGTATCAGAGCCTAGGTTATTTATTACATGATTATTTGTATATGCTTAGATTATTTCTTAGATTAGATCTAATTTATAATTTGATTGTTAAATCTGAAATTAAAATTTTTAGATCAATCACGAACTGTAGGTTGTCTTGCTGTAAGGTTTACCCCTTACAGTATAAAGATTGTCCTAGTTCATGTAGATCTATCTTTAATCATAAATTTGTTAGATGTGATCTAGATTAAATTTATGATTTATTAGATTTAAAAAATATTTAAATCTAAAATAAAATCTCTTTGTTAATAATTCTGTGTAAAGAACCATCACATATTTGTCTAAAAATTTATGCAATTTAAAGTTAAATTATTTCAATTAATGAACATGTTTAGATTAGATCTAAAGTAGTTTCATGCTTATTTCACTTGTATTTTGATTATAAATCAAACATAAAACTTGGTTGGTAGAATCATGTCGTAAAAATATTTTACAAATATGAAAATTATTTTCAAAAAGCTGAACCCCAACCCTCAGCCCAAAACTTAATTGAAAATTAAGAAGTTATTTGATTAGGTTCTAGGATTGTGAATTGAAGAATCTAAGACACAAACCATAACACATTGGGTTAATGGGTTAGTGAAAATTAGGTCCATTAATTGGGTTAGACCTAAGGTTAGATTAAAGATGGACTTAATTAGAGAATTGACTAAATTAATCAATTGTTGTCTTAGATTAGGTCAAGGATTCTCTAGATCAATTACAATAGTTGTAGTTGGTCAAGTCTATGCCTTTAACGAGAACCAAGTGAACTTGATTCTTGGCTAAGTGGTCTAGCATGAACTGTTGGGTTGATCTAATTGAAACTAATTAAACTAGTTGGTGTCTAAGGTAAACTAGACTGGTGGTTTTTAATTGGCAGCCCACTTATCTGACCATTTCTGATGGTGTCTAAGGCAAGCTTTGGCATACCCTCCCACCGATCGAAATTACCTGATCTCTTGATGAAATTATGTTTTGATCGGATCACTTGACTATTTGAGCTGACCCATGTCAGCTAGGTAAATCAGTGTGACTGATTTAGATGCTCCTAGACCAGCCCTTTTAATGGTCTCCCTTAAGCTGACTTGGTGAAGCCAGTGGGAGGATCATGATAAGCTGGTTTATCTGACCTCCTCCTCTAAATAAATTAAATCTTCTAAAATTATTAGATCTTTAAAATGAAATAGTTATGGTGATAACTAGATCATAGCTTCTCATTAAGTGGATGATAATGGGTCCATCAGTTGGATAATCATTGGAGGCCCAAAAGCCTGGTGCTTATCGGCTGATGGATTTATCATTCATAATATGATTTCTTGACTGCATCTTTTTAAATGGTGGTTAGGTTAGCTAACCAATATTGGGCCTAATCATTCATTGGCTAGATGGGCCAAGTATGGTCATGTTAATGGTTGGACCTAACCAGATCTTTTCAGTGGAGGCCAAAGCCTACTGATTAGGGACTGGGGCAAAATTAAAATTACTAAAAATTATTTAGAAAAATAATTAGTTATGAACCTACCCTTAGATGTACATGGGTTGGCCAACCAAAGTTAGGCTTGTGTGCAGTCTCAGTGGATTTTAGTACCCACTAAGGAATTAGGGTAATTCCTCGAATTGGAGGTAGAGGCTACCAATTTGAATAAAATAGTGAGAGAAATCTTTTGATTAAAGTTCAAATCTTTAGGTTTAATGAATCAATTACTAATAAGGTTATAATTTTTTTTTATGCAGATATGGTCATTTTCCTATCACTCCGATCATTGTTGGACAATGATAAGTTGGTGGGACCCAACTTCGGTAGTTGGTACCGAAAGTTGAAGATAGTCCTGGAGCATTAACAGATCTTATATGTGATAACGGATCTTGCACCTGAGGAGCCAGCTGCCAATACACGTGGAACAGTTAGAGACACTTACTAGAAGTGGTTCAGTAACTGGACCACGATGCACTGCATCATGATGGCTGCCATGAGCGATAAGTTCAGTCATAGATTTGAGACGACTCAGCCAAAGGACATGCTTCAAGTGTTGGAGGATATCTTTGGCACACCCGATGATGTGGAGAGGCACAAGACTAGTTGTGCCATTTTCAACGCCAAAATACGGAATGGTGCTTCTGTCACTGATCATGTATTGTATATGATCGAGCTGATGGAGCATTTGAACAAGCTTGACTTTTCTTTGCATGAGCAGCTTGGGAAAGATGCAATACTAAACTCGCTGCCCAAGTCTTATCTCCCATTTCTCACTCATTATAGAATGACAAAGCCTGAAGTAAACTACCACGGGTTACTGGGGTTGCTTCAGAACTTTGAGAAGGATCACCAACTTCACAAAGAGTCGGTGAACTTAGTGGGAGATTTATCTTCTGGTTCTCGACCCTTTGAGAAAGGGAAGAAGAACAAGAAGAAGAAAGTGAAGAAGGTGCAAGTTCAGACGAAACATCAGTACAGAGCCAGACCAGAAAGATCAAGCCCGATAAGAGTCAAGCTGAATGCTTCTTTTGCAAGAAGCAGGGGCACTGGAAGAGAAACTGTCTTCAGTACATTGTCTCCCTGGACCCAAACAGACAGAGAAAGAAGCAAGCTATTTCTGGACAAAGTATTTATACGATAACTCCTTGTAATTTCTCTATTTGTGATATAACTGACTGGGTATTGGATACCGATAATCCTTACCATATTTGCAATTCATTGAAGGGGTTGCAGGTCAGTAGAAAATTCGAGCAAGGTGAGAGGTTCCTGAACGTTGGAGATGGAAGACCAGTTCCAGTTCTAGCATTAAGAATCTTGAAACTTGTATTTGAGTCCCATACCATTGTTCTTAATGATTATCATTTCTATCTCAGTTTTTTTTTAAATATTATTTCTATAGGCCTTCTGATCAAAAATGATTATAAAATTTCAATAAAGAAATAAGTTTGTAACATCATTATGAATGGTGTCACTATTTTTTATGGACATTTGAACAATGGTGTATATATGTTATCACAACCTATTAACGTAGTCTATTCCACTGGCAAGCACCCTAGATTAGATAGTGTATCAGATATCTACTTATGGCACTGTAGGCTAGGTCATATAAACAAGAATAGGATAAACAGATTGACTCAAGAGAGAATCCTCGAAGTCAGTGATTGTGAATCACTTCCAACCTATGAATCCTGTCTTCTTGGTAAAATGATCAAGTCACCTTTTACTGAAAAAGGTGAGAGAGCTATTGAGCTCTTGGACCTAGTACATACTGATGTATGCAGGCCCATGAGCATAAGTGCTAGAGGTGGATATTTCTACTTTATCATTTTCACAGATGATCTATCCAGATATGGATATGTCTATCTGATGAAACATAAGTCGGATTCATTTGAAATGTTCAAACGATTCCAAAATGAAGTAAAAAAATAAATTGGGAAGAGTATTAAAACTCTTCGATCTAACTGAGGAGGGGAATACCTTTCTGATGAGTGTCTCACATATCTAGGAGAGAATGAAATTCTTTCCTAATAGACTCCTCGACGAACACCATAGCATAATGGTGTGTCTGAAAGGAGAAATTGAACTCTGTTAGACATGGTTTGATCCATGATGGGTTTTGCCAACTTACCGATATCCTTCTGAGGATATGCATTTGAATCGGCCTGTTATCTGTTAAATAGGATCCCAAGTAAGTCTATAATTAAGACTCCATACGAGATATGGACAGGGCGTAAGCCAGCACTTTCACACCTTAAGGTCTGGGGATGCCCGGCCTATGTCAAATGGTTAGTTACAAATAAACTTGGACCTAGGTTTGACAAATACACATTTATAGGGTACCCCAAAGAGACCAAAGGATATTTTTTCTACCATGCTAATGAACAAAAGGTGTTCGTCAGCCTTAAGATAACCTTTTTAGAAAAGGAGTTCCTTGGTGAAGGAACCGTTGCCTCTAAGGTTGAACTTGATGAAGTTCAATAGGTAGAATGACCGACACTAATAGCTGAATTTGAGTTGAATTTGATTAGATCAGATTTGGAGCCCAATGTATCTGCACCATTAAGGCGATCTGATAGAGTACCGCATCAGCTGGACAGATACTATGATTTCTTAGTCTGGGATGGTGATCCCATCGAACTCGATGAGAACGATGAGGATCTGATCACCTATATGGATGCAATGCAGAGGCCTGATTCTGAGAAATGGCTTGAAGCCATGTAATCCGAAATGGAGTCCATGAAGGTCAACGATGTATGGACATTGGTTGACCCACCTGAAGGGATTAAACCCATTGGGTGTAAATGGGTCTTCAAAAGGAAGAGAGGCACAGACGAAAAGGTGGAGACCTATAAAGTCCATCTGGTTGCTAAGGGGTATCATCAACATTATGGTATTGACTATGACGAGACGTTCTTCCCTATGGCAATGCTCAAATCCATTCGGATAATGCTTGCAATAGCTGTCCATCTGGATTATGAGAACTGGTAGATGGATGTAAAGACAGCTTTCCTGAATGGAGAGCTGATCGAAGAGGTGTATATGATACAACCTGAGAGGTTTACATCCACAGATGAGTCCAAGGTATGCAAGCTTCAGAGATCCATTTATGAATTGAAGTAAGCTTTTCGGAGTTAGAACATGTATTTTGATAAGGTGATCAAAATGTATGGCTTCGTTAAGAACGGAGAAGAGCCCTACATCTATAAATGAACAAATGATCCAGTTGTGGTATTCTTTGTCTTGTACATGGATGATATTCTCTTGATCAGGAATGACATCCCCGCACTACAGAAAATAAAAATTTGGTTGTCATCGCAGTTCTCCATGAAGGACTTGGGTGAAGTATCCTACATCCTAGGGATGAAGATCTATAGGGATAGATCTAAAAGGATGCTTGGGTTATCTCAGTCCACGTACATAGACATTGTGCTGAAGAGGTTCAGCATGGAGAATTTCAAGAAGGGCTATCTACCGATAAGCCATGGAATTTCTCCCTCCAAGAAGGATTGTCTGACAACTCCTGAAGAGAGAGAGCATATAAGTAGAGTCCCATATGCTTCGACCATGGGATCTATCATGTACGTCATGACATGTAAAGGGCTAGATGTGGCATACTCACTAGGAGTAGTGAGTAGATACCAATCTGATCCTGAAGAAAACCACTGAAAAATGGTTAAAGCCATCCTTAAGTATTTGAGAAATACTAAGGACCAATGGTTGGTTTATGGCAAGTCAGATCTGAAACTTGTGGGGTTCATAGACTCCAGCTTTCAATCTGACCATGATGATAGCAGAAGCGTGTTGGGTTATATCTTTACTTTGAATGGTGGAGCCATCTGCTGGAAGAGTTCCAAGTAACATACTATAGCAGACTCTGTTTATGAGGTGGAGTACATCACAGCATCGGATGCCATGAAGGAAGCTGTGTGGCTGAGAAAATTCATCACCGAGCTCGGAGTAGAGTCTAATTGAATATGATTTAATTAAGCCAATAGACTAAGATTAAGTCTAATTGAATATGATTTAATTAAATTTGGTTTGGGCTTGATTGGATCAAGTCCAATTGGTTTATTAGATAAACCAATGCAAGAAAAACTAGTCCTAGTTCAATTAGGACTTGGGTCAACCTAATTTCTAATTGATTAGAAAATTAAATTAATTTAAATCTAATTTAATCTGATTAAATTAGGCTCTTAATTAGGTTAAGACCTATTTTAATTGGGTTCATTTGGTTTTGATTTGATTTGATTTGAGAAACCAAATTTGAACAAGTCATAGATTGAATCCTAGTAAGACTAGGATTCCACCTTGCACCACCTTAGTCCCCCACGCCCACTCTCTCTTATTTTGTGTGACAAAACCTCTCTCTCAGGTCTTCATGCATGCCCAAAACTTTTCTCTCTTTCTCTCTTACATGGAATGTGATTGTGGATCAAGTCAAAGTAGGAATTAGTTTGGATTTCAAATTCTATGAGATAGAGTTTTAGGAAACCAAAACTCTTTCCTTATGGTCCTAATTTTATCCAAATTTTTTTAAGATTTTTATGGCTTCTATGGCACATGATATGTGCACTTTCTAGTGGTCCATGGTAGAAAAAGAAGGAGGGACGCCCAAGAGTTGGGCGCCCCTTGTCTTGCCTTGTTTGGATAATCCTTGACTAGGTATTTGACCTAGACAAGGACTCTTCATATCTCTCTATTTAAAATAAATTTTTTCATAAATTTTTGTGGATTATAAGAATTGAGAGACCTTTGGGGCATCCAAAAATCAAGGAGAAGGAGTCTCGGGGTGTGGAGATCTAATAGACACAAAACTAGGTATCTGGGTTAGAGAAAAGGGAGAAGAAGAGGGTTTCTTCTAGAGTTGTTGGGTTCATCTCTTTCCTTCCTCCATCTGTAAATTTTTTAAATTATATTATGTAAAACTCCTTCTCCTACTTTCATCTTTGGAAGAGTCCAAATCAAGAAGAAGGAGGCATCTGATCGACCATCGAAGAAGGATCAACGCAGTACTAGCATACTGTGCTGATTTCCTGGACCGAAACTTCTGATCGTGATTTGTGGCTCGTGTGGATGACTCCTAAGGCCAGATACATGTGCGACTCATAACATCATCCTCAAGCTTGAATCAGCAAAGTTAGAATGTCTAACTTGCAAGGTAATAGATCTGATCTATTATATTTTACATACATTAGATGTAGTATAGAAACATGTTGATATGATCAACATGTAGTTTTGCTCTTTATATTTTAATTTTTGATTTAATGTATATAATAATCATGTAATAGAATTTTAGATCTAGGATTCTCTGATTTTACAAGATAAATTTTGATTTATTTTAGTCTTCCATTGCCTGATCTTGAAAAAGTTTCTAGATCTAACCCTGAAACTTGGATCTGTTTCCATCAATATGATGGATACGGTGTGTAGGCATTATATTCACGTCGTATACTTAGAGAACCACGAGAGATGCTGCCAAAATTTTTATAATAATGAAAGAAAATATTGACTAATAACTTAATAAGATTATTATTTTTCTAAAAGGGATAAGGCCATACCTGTTAGTAATGATTTGAAATGGATAGGATCATGTATTTTTACTTCATTAAATTGATGGAAAGAGATTTTCTATGTTACTATTCAGTCTGTATTCTTTAATTATGCTGTTTTGTATAAAATGATTCGTGTCTGGATCCAGATCAGGATTTGGTTCGAGATCCGGATCGGGATTTGGTTCAGAATCTAGATCGAGATTCGGTCTGGAATCCAGATTGGGATCTGGTTGGATGAATACCATTGAAAATTTTTTTGTTGTTAATGATTTTCATGTTTGTTGTTAGATGGATATCAATAAAAGTTGGATGAATGTCAGAGATTTTTTTTTTTTGAATATCGAAAAGGTGTTCGAGATTTTATTGAGTTTGCATGACATAAGGTGACAGTGTTAGTCGGATAAAGTGTCCATGCAAGAGATGTGTCAATATAGTATATCATCACATAATACTTGTTAAGGAGCATCTACTACTTATGGTATGGACAAGAAATACTCACTGGATATGGCATAGGAAGAGTGATCCGAATGAAATTGTACACAATGATGATGATACTGAAGATGATAGTGATGCTGTTGAACTGTCGAACATGGTGGTATAGGAGAACTATTGGATGATTTACACAGGGGTTTGTTCAAATGTACACATGAGTACTAGTACATCTAAGGCAACTCTGATCATGAACACAATATCCAGCTTGAGATAGAAGAGACTTTTGAACAGTTTGCAAAGCTTATAAGGGATGCATGAGAGCCACTTTATCCAAATTGTGCAAAGTTCTCTAAGTTAGAGTTTTTGATAAAATTGCTTCATATTAAAATCGTGAACCGATAGAGTCAGAAGTTATTTGACTAAAATTTGTATTGATCAAAGCAGCTCTTTCTGATGGAGAGAGACTTTCAAAATCATATTCTGAAGCAAAAATATACATGCAAAAATTGGACTTGACTATTTTCCTATAGATGCCTGCAAAAATGATTGTATGTTATTTTATAAAGATAACGAATAGGCAACTGAATGTCTGAAATTGATGAGTCTAGATACGAAACAATAACAGAAAGGAAAGAAGATACCTCAAAAGATTTTGAGATATTTTTCATAGTTCTAAGACTTCAAAGGTTGTATATATCCACAAAGATAGCTGAAGAAATGAGATGGCATCATGAGTAGTAGGTTCCAGAGGAGAACATACTTAGCCATCTAGCCGACTCTGTAGTGTGGAAAGACTTCAATGCAAAGTATTCGCACTTTGCGAGTGACCCCGCAATATCTAACTTGATCTAACATAGATGGATTTAATCTCTTTAGCAATTTGAGTACTACCTACAGCATGTGGCCTGTGATGCTAGTTGTATATAATGTATCATCTTGAAAGTGCATAAAAGAACCATTTATTTTTATGTCACTATTGATTACAGGTCTAAATGCATCAGGTAATGAAATTGATGTATACCTACAATCGTTAATCGATGATCTGAAGGAGCTATGAAAAAATGAGTACAGACATATGATTTTGTGAGTCGAAAAATTTTAAGTTATATGCTTGATTTTATGGATCATAAATGATTTTTCTGCATATAGAAACTTATCTGGGTAGAGTACTAAAGAATATCTTACATATCCAATATGCAACAAGGATGCATCCTCCTTACATTTAAAGTATGGATGAAAAATATGCTTCACAGGTCATTAGGGGTTTCTACCTAGTAATCACTTTTGGAGAACCCATTATAATCAATACTTTAATGGTAAGTCCGACCGCATCTACCACCTAAGGAGTTAAGTGGAGCAAAAATTTTAAAATAACTTGAAGTCATTGAAAAAGTCTAATTTAAAAAATATCAGTACTCGCAAGCAGAACGTACTAAAACTGAGCTGAATTGGATGAAGTGAAGTATTTCTTTGAATTACTATATTGGAAGCAGCTACTACTTCATTATAATCTAGATATAATATACATTGAGAAGAATATTTATGATAATATCATCGGTACAATATAGAACATCTCAAGAAAATAAAAGATAGTACAAAAGCTCATCTTGATTTGCAGAAAATGAGAATCCGATCGGAGTTGCAGTTAGTTCATCGAGATGATAGATTTTTTATGCCACCTGCATGTTATTCACTATTTGGCGAGGAAAAGAAGAGTTTCTATGAATGGTTCAAAATCATAAAATTTTCTGATACTTATACTTCAAATGTATCGTGGTATGTTGGCAACAATGATGGTAATATCTCTGGCATGAAAAGTCATGACTCTCATATGATGATGCAATGCTTGCTTCTGTAGTCATGGGCAGCTATTTGGTTGGTGATGTTCAAACTGCATTGATTGAGTTGGGAGTGTTCTTCCGAGAACTGTATTGTCAGAAATTGAACATTAACTTACTTGAGAAGTTTGAGAAAGATATCGTGCTCATTCTTTGTAAGTTAGAAAAAAAAATTTACCATTATTTTTTTGATGTTATGGTGCACCTGGCTATTCATCTTTCAAAGAAAGCTCTTTTGACCGAACCGATACATTATCGGTGGATATATCTTATTGAAAGGCAAAAAAATTATACATATTTTGTTATATTAGTTATAAGATGTAAATATATTTCTAAAATTTAAATTTATTTTTATTTACAGATTCTTGTATATCCTAAAAAAATATGGTATAATAAAGTACGGTCTGAAGGTTTATAGCGGAAGCATATATAGCTATAGAGTGTGTTACGTTCTACTCGATGTATCTTGACGATATCAAAATAAGATTCAATCGTATAGATCGTAATGCAGACCATAAATAGGGTGACAATGAACCAACACTATCCATATTTAAACAAACAGTTCGACCTATTAGTGGAAGGAGATATGAATTTATGGATGTGAATGAGCTATCCAAGGTGCACTTCTATGTTCTAAATAATTATCAAGAAATTAAAGATTTCATTGAGTAAGTACCATCTTAGCATATTATTTAATATTTTAAATAATTTATTCATGTCGATATAAAATTAAAAATTATGACTTGTTATAGTAAGCATAAGAGTATATTATCTAAAGAGAATAATGTGGATGCTCATGACCGATATAGGAGAAAATTTGCAAAATAATTTGGAGACCTTGTAAGTTGCACTAGTAATATGTTATTTTTAATAATTATAAAATAATTATTTGAATCAATATAATTTTTTATGTTATGGTGTAGATGAAATATAAGTATTTCAATAAAAAAAAAGGTACGACCGATGAGTTGTACGATTTAGCATTTGGCCCGATCAAAGGGTTAACCACTATGCATCCTGTATCATTAGAGGAATGAAATTTCACACAAGGAGCTTGAGATGCAACGATGGACTCAGAATAGTGAGATTGCTGCGATAGGATATGAAGGAGAAGAAGAGATTGAATATTATGATGTATTGATAGATATCATAGAACTGAAGTATGGATCCAGTAATTCTATATTCTTGTTTTAATGTGAATGATGGGATATTTGCAATAAAAAGATCGATATTCATATCGATCCACAGTTTATCGGTGTAAACTTTGTACGAACATGGTACCAGAATAAGCCGTAAATATTAGCAACTCAAGCGAAATAAGTAATATATTTGAAGGATCTAAAGTATCGAGGTAATTGGCATATCGTACAAAGAATAACACCTAGAGATGTATATGACATACCAATCCGACTAGAGATGGATGAAAATTTAGTTTTACATGAAGAGGAGGCTTTTCAAGAGGAAGAACAAATATTAATCGAGCTTCTTGTTGATATAGAACTTGTACTAGCTCCTTTGAATAGGGCTGATCTGCTGTCCAATGAAGTTGAAGCAGATTTTGTATTTAATCTTGATGAGTCAAAGGGTGACTCAATTTATAAATGATGATGAGATAGAAGATGATACATTAGTCGATTATTATAATTCAGAGGAGGACCTACACATCGAGAAAGATATGGATATTGATGAGTAGATCTATATTCTTTGTTTAATCTTCTCTTGTAATAATGGTATGCGATATAATTCTATTCATTAGAATATAATTTATTTTTTGCTATTATTGTTCAATAATATATTCATTTATACGTTAAGAATTGCAAGTATGGGATCAGGAGACAAATGATGACGTTCATGTTTGCAGCCTACCCCTAAGGCTGAGGTGCCTTCACCCATTTTCACCGCCGCACCAGCAGAGTCGCCAGAGGGTCCTACATTGGCAGGTCCCAGTGAGATAGATCTGAGTGAGGCAGATTCGAGTGGTATTATTATACCTTTTATATAATAAAATTTGATTTTTTTTATTTGGATAACTATCATACTAATGATTTATTTATTATTGTTTCAGACCAGTCTCCATCAGTGGTGAGATGAGGGTGAGGTCCATCGAAGAATCTCACTCTAGAGCATTAGAGATGTGAGCATCCAGATAGCGTATCCGTATTGAGATATCACCTAGCTACACCAAGCCCTTAGGAGAAGGTGTGAGCCGTGGCAGACTGAGCTAAGCATCATATGCTGCAGCTATGCCTCCATGATATTTTTTGATTGGTGTCACGTTATACAGGCTCAGAGAGAGATTTTTTACACTCAATTACAAGTAAAATAAATTATACTATAAATATTTAATTATATGGTATTCTTTTAATATTTATTATTAGCAAGGTGTATTTGATATTGTTGATTTTGAGGAAGATCACGTGCAGCGAGCTGTGGATGCTCATTTATGCTTGTATTTCAAAGAGTATCGCTACCATATTCATCAACACTGATACCTTGTGATGTAGGATCATGGAGTGGAGGCAGTGCGGTAGTAGCCGTATGACAGCATCATTATAGATGATTGGGCTCTCGTATGTCGGTATTACGAGGATCCAGTATATCAGGTTACACATCTAAATTTTTTTTTAGAATTTAATAATTGAATCATTTATTCTTAAATTTAGTTTGTTATCTACTAATTTGACTACTAACTGTACAGAGATGATGTACCCAGAATACTGTGAATCGAGCGAGACAGATCGTGTCGCATTATGGGTGTTTGAGGTCGTTCACTCGTCATATAGAGCGGATGGTAAGTAATTTCTAGATAGCATATTTTAACTCTCTAACTATTTAAAAAATTTTAATTAATGATTTCCAAATTGTAGAGAGATGCAAAGAGTGACGAGCTTCTTGATAGGATCGATATCTATCAGCGGATCCACCAACGACGATCAGGGGAGTGGATAACGGAGAGCCAGGAGCTTTTTGTAAGTTTTTTCAATTATCTTTTTTATTCACAGTTTGATTTTCAGTATGAAATTAAAATAGCTATAACTTTAATTTTCAGGATCATATGATAGGCATTAGATCCCAGCCTATCTCTGAGGGCTCGATCGCACCCACAGATGACGAGATCTGTGATCAAGTGCTTGATATGAGATCCTGTTATGTTAAGAGTCTAGGGCATGGGATCAGTGCTCCCTCATCCTTACGCTCATCCAGAGCTGACATCCATATTGCCTGCGATACTCGACTGGTGGAGATGCAGAGGTAGGTAACGGAGGATCGACAGCAAGCTGATGAGTTGGCTGTACGCATCGACGAGTACCAGCTACTCCAGACCTAGATGATAGAGCGAATGGTGCAGATGGAGCAGATGATGCAGCTGATGAGGTAGCAATAGGCCAGTCTGAGCACTCTCCTTTCCCAGCCCATTTCTCTTTTACAGATATCGACACTTGATGGCCTATTTATGTTGCTTTTTATTTTTATTTCAGATTTTTTATGATTTTAATTTAATATAATAAAATAATAAAATTTATTTATGAGTTTATTATTAGAATTTTTTATTTTTATTTTATAGATTATAAATAAAAAATATTATAAATATAAAATAAAAATATATATTCATAAATTATTTTAAAAAAATTATGTGTAAATTTTTAGTAATGGAATTATTTTCGATAAAATTTTGGTCATCAAAAAATCCATTAGCGATGAAAATAATTGGTCGTAAATAATTTTTTTAATAAATTTAAAAATATTAAAATTTTATATTAAATTATTAGAGATGAAAATAGTTTCATCACAAATAATTGTTAATTTAGTAGTGATAAAAATTTTCATTAATAATTATCATATTTACGATGAAACTTTTATGTTGCTAATATTTTTTTATAAATTTAAATTTCATAAAAATTTTTAATTAATTAATAGTGACAAAAGTATTTCATCATAAATAATTTTTTAGATTATTTTTTATTAATGACATAATAATTCATCATAAATTACTTTTTTATGATGAAAATTTTTCGTCGCAAATAATTTTTGAAAAAAAATATTTTTTTACAATGAAAACTTTTGGTCGATAATATTGATTATTAGCGATGAAAATTTTTTTTTTATCATAAAAAATTATCAACGACATCATTATTTACGATGAAATATCTACAATGATAATTTCATCGCTAATAGCTATTATCGATGAATCACATTATGCTCACTATAACAAGGAAAAACTAGTCCTAGTTCAATTAGGACTTGGGTCAACCTAATTTCTAATTTGATTAAAAAATTAAATCAGATTTAAATCTAATTTAATCTGATTAAATTAGACTCTTAATTAGGTTAAGATCTATTTTAATTGGGTTCATTTGGTTTTGGTTTGATTTGGTTTGAGAAACCAAATTTGAACAAGTCATAGATTGAATCCTAGTAAGACTAGGATTCCACCTTGCACCACCTTAGCCCCCCACGCCCACTCTCTCTTATTTTGTGCAACAAAATCTTCACTCTCAGGTCTTCATGTATGCCCAAAACTTTTTTCTCTTTCTCTCTTACATGGAATGTGATTGTGGATCAAGTCAAAGTAGGAATTAGTTTGGATTTCAAATTCTATGAGATAGAGTTTTAGGAAACCAAAATTCTTTTTTTATGGTACTAATTTTATCCAAATTTTTTTGAAATTTTTGTGACTTTTATGGCACATGATATGCACCCTTTGCTGGTAGTCCATGGTAGAAAAAGAAGGAGGGGACGCCCAAGAGTTGGGCGCCCCTTGTCTTGCCTTATTTGGATAATCCTTGACTAGGTATTTGACCTAGACATTGACTCTTCATATCTCTCTATTTAAAATGAATTTCTTCATAAAATTTTTATGGATTATAGAAAATTGAGAGACCTTTGGGGTTTCCAAAAATCAAAGAGAAAGAGTCTTGGGGTGTGGAGATCTAATAGACACAAAACTAGGTATCTGGGTTAGAGCAAAGAGGAAAAGAAGAGGGTCTTCTTCTAGAGTTGTTGGGTTCATCTCTTCCCTTCCTTCATCTATAAGTTTTTTAAGATTGTCTTATCTAAAACTCCTTCTCCTACTTCTCATCTTTGGAAGAGTCCAAATCAAGAAGAAGGAGGCATCTGATCGACCATCGAAGAAGGATCAACGCAATACTAGCATACTGTGCTGATTTCTTGGACCGAAATTTCTGATCGTTACTCGTGGGCTCGTGTGGATGACTCCTAGAGGCCAGACATATGTGCGGCTCATAACATCATCCTCAAGCTCAGATCAGCAAAGTTAGAATGTCTAACTTGCAAGGTAATAGATCTGATCTATTATATTTTACATATATTAGATGTAGTATAGAAACATGTTGATATGATCAACATATAGTTCTTGCTTTTTATATTTTAATTTTTGATTTAATGCCATGTAATAATCATGTAATAGAATTTTAGATCTAAAAATTCTCTAATTTTATAAGATAAATTTTGATTTATTTTAGTCTTCCACTGTCTGATCTTGAAAAAGTTTCAAGATCTAACCCTGAAATCCTGGATCTGGTTCCATCAATATGATGGATACGGTGTGCAGGAATCATATTCACGTTGTATACTTAGAGAACCATAGAGAGATACTACCAAATTTTTTATAATAATGAAAAAAAATATCGACTAATAATAATAATAAGATTATTATTTTTCTGAAAGGAATAAGGCCATACCTGTTAGTAATGATTTGAAATGGATAGGATCATGTATTTTTACTTCATTAAATTGGTGGAAAGAGATTTTCTATGTTACTGTTCAGTCTGTATTCTTTAATTCATGCTGTTTTGTATAAAATGATTCATGTCTAGATCCGGATCAAGATTTGGTTCGGGATCTGGATCGGGATTTGGTTCAGAATTCATATCAGGATTCAGTCTGGAATCCGGATTGGAATTCGGTTCAGATGAATACCATTGAAAATTTTTTTGTTGTTAATGATTTTCATGTTTATTGTTAGATGGATATAAATAAAAATTGGATGAATGTCAGAGATATTTTTTATTTGAATATCGAAATGGTGTTTGAGATTTTATTGAGTTTGCACGGCATAAGGCGACAGTGTTAGTCGGATAAAGTATCCATGCAAGAGATGTGTCAATATAGTATATCATAACATAATACTTGTTGAGGAGTATCTACTACATTATGGTATAGATAAGAAATACTCACTGGATATGGCATAGGAAGAGTGATCCGAATGAAATTGTACACGATGATGACGGTATTGAAGATGATAGTGATGCTGCTGAACCTGTTGAACATGATGGTATAGGAGAACTATTGGATGATTCACATCAAGATGTTTGTTCAAATGTACACATGAATACTAGTGCATCTGAAGGCAACTCTGATCAAGAACACAATATCCGGCTTGAGATAGAAGGAACTTTTGAACAGTTTGCAAAGCTTATAAGGGATGCATGAGAGCCACTTTATCCAAATTATGCAAAGTTCTCCAAGTTAGAGTTTTTGATAAAATTGCTTCATATTAAAATTGTGAACCGATGGAGTCAGAAGTTATTTGACTAAAATTTGGTATTAATCAAAGCAGCTCTTTCTGATGGGGAGAGACTTTCAAAATCATATTCTGAAGCAAAAATATACATGCAAAAATTAGGACTTGATTATTTTCCTATACATACCTGCAAAAATGATTGTTTGTTATTTTATAAAGATAATGAATAGGCAACTGAATGCCTGAAATGTGGTGAGCCTAGGTACAAAATCAATAACAGGAAAGAAAAGAAGATACCTCAAAAGATTTTGAGATATTTTTTATTGGTTCTAAGACTTCAAAGGTTATATATATCCACAAAGATAGCTGAAGAAATGAGATGGCATCATGAGTAGTAAGTTCCAAAGGAGAACATACTTAGCCATCCAGCCGACTCCGTAGTGTGGAAAGACTTCAATGCAAAGCATCCGTACTTTACGAGTGACCCATGCAATATCCGACTTGATCTAACGATAGATGGATTTAATCTCTTTAGCAATTTGAGTACTTCCTACAGCATATGGCCTGTGATGCTAGTTGTATATAATGTATCACCTTGAAAGTGCATAAAAGAATCATTTATTTTTATGTCACTGTTGATTCTAGGTCCAAAAGCATCAGGTAATGAAATTAATGTATACCTACAACCATTAATCGATGATCTGAAGGAGCTATGAAAAAATAGAGTACAGACATATGTTTTATGAGTCGAAGAAATTTTAAGTTATATGCTTCGATTTTGTGGATCATAAATAATTTTTCTGCATATAGAAACTTATCTGGGTAGAGTACTAAAGAATATCTGACATATCTAATATGCAACAAGGATGCATCCTCCTTACATTTAAAGTATGGATGGAAAATATGCTTCACAGGTCATTAGGGGTTTCTACCTAGTAATCACTTTTGGAGTACCCGTTATAATCAATACTTTAATGGTAAGTCCGACTGGCATCTGCCACCTAAGGAGTTAAGTGGAGCAAAAATTTTAAAATAACTTGAAGTCATTGAAAATGTCTAATTTTAAAAAATATCAGGTACTCGCAAGCAGAAGCGTACTAAAACTGAGCTGAATTGGATGAAATGAAGTATTTTTTTCAAATTACTATATTGGAAGCAGCTACTACTTCATCATAATCTAGATGTAATATACATTGAGAAGAATATTTATGATAATATCATCGGTATAGTATTGAACATCTCAAGAAAAATAAAAGATAGTACAAAAGCTCATCTTGATTTGCAGAAAATGAGAATCCGATCGGAGTTACAATTAGTTCATCGAGATGATAGATTTTTTATGCCACCTGCATGTTATTCACTATTTGGCGAGGAAAAGAAGAGTTTCTATGAATGGTTCAAAATCATAAAATTTTTTGATACTTACACTTCAAACGTATCGTGGTATGTTGGCAACAATGATGATAATATCTCTGGCATAAAAAGTCATGACTCTCATATGATGATGCAATGCTTGCTTCCTGTGGTCATGGGCGGCTATTTGATTGGTGATGTTCAAACTGCATTGATTGAGTTGGGAGTGTTCTTCCGAGAACTGTATTGTCAAAAATTAAAAATTAACTTACTTGAAGAGTTTGAGAAAGATATCGTGCTCATTCTTTGTAAGTTAGAAATAAATTTTTCACCATCATTTTTTTGATATTATGGTGCACCTGGCTATTCATCTTTCAAAGAAAGCTCTTTTGATCGGACCGATACATTATCGGTAGATATATCTTATTGAAAGGTAAAAAAATTATACATATTTTGTCATATTAGTTATAAGATATAAATATATTTCTAAAATTTAAATTTATTTTTATTTACAGATTCTTGTATATCCTAAAAAAATATGGGTGCAATAAAATATGGCCTGAAGGGTTTATAATGGAAGCATACATAGCTATGGAGTGTGTCACGTTCTACTCGATGTATCTTGACGATATCGAAATAAGATTCAATCATATAGATCGTAATGCAGACCATAAATAGGGTGACAATGAACCAATACTATCCATATTTAAACAAATAGTTCGATCTATTAGTGGAAGGAGATATGAATTTATAGATGTGAATAAGCTATCCAAGGTATACTTCTATGTTCTAAATAATTATGAAGAAATTAAAAATTTTATTGAGTAAGTACCATCTTAGCATATTACTTACTATTCTAAGCAATTTATTTGTGTCGATATAAAATTAAAAATTATGACTTATTGTGGTGAGCACAAGAGTATATTATCTAAAGAGAATAATATGGATGCTCATGATCGATATAGGAAAAAATTTGCAAAATAATTTAGAGACCTTGTAAGTTGCACTAGTAATATATTATTTTTAATAATTATAAAAATAATTATTTGAATCAATATAATTTTTTATGTTATGGTGTAGATGAAATATAAGTATTTCAATAAAGAAAAAGGTGCGATCGATGAATTGTACGATTTAGCATTTGGCTCCGATTGAAGGGTTAACCACTATGCATCCTGTATCATTAGAAGAATGAGATTTCACACAAGAAGCTTGAGATGCAACGATGGACTCAGAATAGTGAGATTGCTACAATAGGATATGAAGGAGAAGAAGAGATTGAATATTATGATGTACTGATAGATATCATAGAACTGAAGTATGGATCCAGTAATTCTATATTCTTGTTTTAGTGTGAATGATGGGATATTAGCAATAAAAAGATCAATATTCATATCGATCCACAGTTTATCGGTGTAAACTTTATACGAACATAGTACCAGAATGAGCCGTAAATATTAGCAACTCAAGCGAAATAAGTAATATATTTGAAGGATCTAAAGTATCGAGGTAATTGGCATATCGTACAAAGAATAACATCTAGAGACGTATATGACATACCAATCCGACTAGAGATGGATAAAAATTCAGATTTACATGAAGAGGAAGCTTTTCAAGAGAAAGAACAAATATTAATCGAGCTTCTTATTGATATAGAACTTGTAACAGCTCCTTTGAATAGGGCTGATCTGTAGGAAAATTCAGTGCAGGGGTAAAATGATAATTTTAAAACTTTTTCAAAATCATGATTTTACAGCGTCCAAATCTGTTCGCGATCAAATGATACGTTGTTACCAAGGGCGACAATGTTTATCAAGCATAGGTCGTTGTGTGCCATATAGGTTGGTTGTCCTCTTAACCAATGAGTGTGGAGACACTGGTATGGCATACAGGTGAGATGTAAGGGTACATCTGTACTGAACGTGACCGACTCCGGAGCTATTTCTGCTGTCAAGATTTGTTCCGATGGAATATGGATATAAATATCTCTTCGACCTGAGACCTTCCACGATGACTTGCAAGCAACTCACTGCACTTAGGCACTGGACTACTTGAATTTCTAATTCAGTGATGGAAGGCTGCTAGGTGTAGTTAAGTACTTGACTTGTCGGTGCGTGTGTCAAGATAAGATTGACCACTCCAGTTTAGGAGCTGTGTATAGTCGTGTTTCAATTTAGCAAAACCTTGGCCAGGGTAGTCCTTGTGAGGAGTCACAGGACTGTTTGAGTTGAGCATGATTCGGATGATCTGATCAGGGTTGACAGTTTAACCCTGAGTCATCCTAAATACAGGGGTCAAAAGGATGAATTATACAGTAACCATATTCATGTAGGTTCTGAGTGTTGGGATTGCAACTCTTCAATCTATTCGGATGTCGGGTATCATTGCTAGATGGTCACTTTGATTAGTACAGGAATTGGTTCCTGTGCTACCGGCTTAGGTTCGAACCTGTGGGGTCACACACATTAGAGGTTCCTATCTGATCTGATGGCTGGTGTAGAATCCTACATTTTTGGGACTCGATGATCGAGAATCAAGATTCTCTGATCATGAGTTTCACACATTATGGGTACCGGGGTCAAGAGTCCCACTGGTTGGGACTTTTCGATCAGGGTTACATATCGATGAATTCTGATGTCCGATTGCCTATCGAATTTGGACTCAGTATTTATGAGAGATTTAATTAGTGATTTGATCATTAATTAACTCAATTTAATTTATTAATTATTTTTCGATCAAGTCCAATTGAATTGGATTCAGTTGGGTTTGACTCGATTAGGTTAAGAGTTGACCTAATCGTCAAGATGGTTTGGTCCCTGATTTGATCAGGGGTTGGACTTAGTCAATTCTTGATTTGATTAGGATTTTATTGAGCTTAATTAAGCTTAATTAAGTTAGATTTAAATTAGTCTAATTGGACCTAACTTATTTGGTTCAATTAGGTTGGTTTAAATAATTAAACCCCTTGACCCAATCTCCATGCGCCACCTCACTTCCATTGCACCCATTTGAATTCATGAGAAGGAACTTCTCATGAATTATTTCCTCATGCCAAGCCCTCTCCATGCCCCACTTTAGTGTGCCATATGAATGGATAAGGATGATTGGTTGGCCATTCAAATTTAAAATTAAGTTTGAATTTGAATGGGCAATCAATCTTTGCACCTTATCCCTTTTTTTACGCCTCATTTATTACATGAGAAAAGGTTTCTCATGAAATCACTCCATGCACAATTTAAGCCATGCCTCACACTTTTAGTGGATGAGGGATGAGTTGGTGTCCATTTGAATTCAAAATTTGATTTGAATTCAAATGTGCAATTACTCATCTTTATCCTTTCTTTTGGATAAGACATTTGACGTTGTTATAAAAGGAGGAGAAGAGTGGGGCGTGCAAGAGAAGATTTTTGGAGAAAAATTTTGAGATGTGAGAAGTCTTGTGCATAAGAAGGAAGTCCATATCCTTCCAAGAGAAAAAGAAAGAAAAGAAAGAAAAGTGGGTGCAAGGTTTCCGGTGAGTTCCCTAGAGTTTTAGCCTAGGGTTCGAGAAGTGAGAAAGTGAGCTATGAGTTTTGTGAGCCTACAAAATCTCTGAGAGATCTTCAACATCCTCTCAAGCATGTCTGTTGATGATCTGAAGTATCCAAAGAATTGATAGACATCAATCGAAGGAGTTCGATCAGCATCGGCCGTTAAAAGGGCTCTACAACAAGTTAGCACTCGTGAGGAGTCGATCAGACCGAAAGCTTCATATGGACGATCCACAGAGGTCAGACATGCTGTGTGGCTGAATCACGATGATCAGATTCTCCCGACGGTGATCAGATTGCAGCAATCTACTACCCGCACAAAGGTATTATGTTCTGAACACATTACAGTAAAGTGTTTACTGTTCGAATTTGAATTTCAAATTTAAATGCATGCATGCTATATATCATATTTAGATCCTAGTATAGGATAAATTTATATTAATTAATTAAATTAATTAATATTTTTTTACTGTAAAATCATAATTTTAAAAAAGTTTTAAAATTATCATTTTACCCCTGCACTGAATTTCCCCACAAATGGTATCAGAGCAAATCTTAGATATGATATATATATTTGCAAGCATAGATTAAGTTATAATCTAAAAGTTTAAATTTAAAATTTGAAATTCAAAATTTAAAATTTAAATTTTGAAAGTTATTCGAAATTCAAAATTCAAAATTTGAAATTTATAATTTGAAATTTAAATTTTGAAAGTTGTTCAAAATTCAAATTTTAAAAATTTAAAATTCAAAATTTGAAATTTGAATTTTAAAATTTGAATTTGAAATTCAAAATTCAAAAATTTAAAATTCAAAATTTGAAATTTAAAATTTGAAATTTGGTTGAAATTTTAAATTTAAAATTCAAAATTTAAAATTCAAAATTTGAAATTTAAAATTTGAAATTCAAAATTTTGAATTTTGAAATTTGTTTGAAATTTGAAATTCAAAATTTAAAATTTGAAATTTAAATTTTAAAATTGGTATATTTAGATATCTTGATCCAAGTAGCAAGTAATCGAATTGGGTTGATTGTCATGGCCGTTCGGTCATAGGAGAAAAGCAGGGTTTAAAGGCCTTCTCCTCCCATTCGATGGGGTCTCCTATGGCGGTAGGGGTGCCGCTGCAATTATATCCCATGCAGATAAAGCAGCGAAAAAAATTAATTGTAAAGGTTCAATTGTGAAATTTATCATGAATGTGTTAGATTAGATCTAAAGGAATATTCATGATTTATTTTGATTGAGTTATTTTCTATTATATAATTAGCAATAGGATTGCTATTTATGAAATGTGCTGATCTATTTGTGAAATGAGTCAATATATTTGATGAACAGAAAATAAAATCTTTCAAATTTAAAAATTATTTTTGAAATACCAAACCCTGACCCATCAGTCCAGATACTTAATTAAAAGAATTAAGTATTGTCTAGTAGGTCTAGAATTATGAATTAAAACCTAAGACAATTGCATAAACTTGTGGGTCAATGGGTTAGATGGATTAGGTCCATAATTGGGTTAGACCTAAGGTTAGCTTAAAGAAATGGACTAAATTAGAGTAATTGGTCAAATCTAATCAAAAGTTGAATTAGATTAAGTCAAAGATACCCTAGACTCAACTCCAATAGTTGTAGTTGAATGGGTCCATGTCTTTAACTAGACCAAGATGGACTTAATTCATGGCTATGCGGTGGAACCCTATTTACTAAGTTGATCAAATTAAAACTAATGAACCGATTGGTGTCTAAGGTAAGTTTGGCAGTTTGACCAATGATTTTTAAGTGGGAGCTACTCGCAATGATTCGATCTCTGACGAGTTAATGGCATATCCCCACCACTGATCTCACTTATCTGGCCAACCTGGTGAATTAGGTTTTGACTAGATCACTTTGTGATTAGGGCTCACCCATGTCATTAGGTAAATCAGTTTGACTGATTTAGGTGCTCCTAATGCTGGCTTAATTAAATCCTTTTTAATCTAACTTGATGAAGTCAGTGGGAGGATTGAAATTGGCTAGTAATTTATCTTCTCATCTATTCTTTAATAAAATCCTCAAAAATTATTAGGTCCTAAAAATGATTAAGTTATATTGATAACTAAGTCATAGCCTCCCATTAAGTGAGTGATAATGAGTCCATTAGTTTAATAATCATTGGAGGTCCAAAGGCCTGGTGCTTATTGACTAATGGAATTATCATTCATAATATGATAATTTGGTTTGAGTCTTTCTGATGGTGATCAGGTTGGTCGGCCAAAGTTGGGCCTGATCATTTATTGGTCCGATTCACCAAATCAAATCATATTAATGGTTGGACCTAACTAGATCTTTTTAGTGGAGGCCAAAGCCTACTGATTAGGTTCTGGGGCAAAATCAATTACTAGAAGTTGTTTAGAGAAACAACTGGTTATGAACCTACCCATAGATGCACATGGGTTGACCAACCAAAGTTGGGCTCGTGTGTAGTCTGTGTAGATTCTAGTACCCACTAAGAAATTAAAGTAATTCCTCAAATTGGAGGTTGAGGCTTCCAGTTCGTAAAAATACTGGGAGAAATTTTAGACTAAAGTCCAAGTCTTTAGTATTTAAAATTTATGTACTAATTAAGGTCTGATTTTCCTTTATGCAGCTATGGCCACTATCCTGTCACTCCGATCATTATTAGATAATGACAAGCTCATGGGATCTAATTTCGATAGCTGGTATCAAAAATTAAAAATTATCCTTGAGCATGAACGGATCCTTTATGTAGTAACGGATCCTACACCTGAGGAGCCAGCCCCGAATGCTAAAGGAACGGTCCGAGATACTTACTAGAAGTGGCTCAACGACCGCACCACTGTTCGGTGCATTATGCTGGCGGAATGAATGATGAGTTCAGCCACAGGTTCGAGAATGCCCAACCACAAGAGATGCTTCAAATGTTGAACGACTCCTTTGGCACGCCTAATGACGTTGAAAGGCACAAAACTAGTTGTGCCATTTTTAATGCTTGGATGAGGGATGGAGCCTCAGTCACTGATCATGTACTATACATGATCGAAATGATTGAGCGCCTAAGTAAACTGGGCTTTCCCTTGCACGAGTAGCTCGGTAAGGATGCGATCCTTAATTCATTGCCCAAGTCCTTCCTCCCCTTTCTTACTCATTTTCGGATGACAAAGCCTGCAGTGAACTACCATGGCTTGTTGGGGTTGCTGCAGAACTTTGAAAAGGATCACCAGCTCCATAAGGAGTCGGTGAATGTTGTGGTCGGGTCTTCTTCTGGTCGTCGACCCTTTAAGAAAGGAAAGAAGAAGAAGAATAAGAAGGTGCAGCTGCATGCTGGGACGTCTGCATAGGGTCAGACCAAGAAGCGCAAGCCCGACTAGAGCCAAGCGGAGTGCTTCTTTTGCAAGAAGCAGGGGCACTGGAAGAGGAACTGTCTTTTATACATTGCCTCCCTGGACCCGAACAGGCCGAAGAAGAAGCAAGGTACTTATATGATAACACCTTGCAACTTTTTCATTTGTGATACTACTGCCTGGGTATTAGATATCGGAAGCCCTTATCATATTTGCAATTCGATGTAGGGTCTGCAGGTCAGTAGGAGATTTGATGAAGGCGAGAGGTTCCTGAACGTTGGAGATGGAAGCAAAGTTTTAGTTCTAGCATTAGAAATCATGAACCTTGTAATCAATTCTTGAAACATAATTCTGAGTGAATGTCACTATTGTCCAAGCTTTTTATTAAATATTATTTCTGTAGGCCTTTTGGCCATGAACGGTTATCAATTTTTAATAAAAGGAAACATTTGCAATATCATTTTGAATGGTGTTACAATGTTTGTTGGATAACTTAATAATGGAATTTACTTTCTATCACAACCTGTTAATGTGGTTCAAACCTTCGGTAAATGCCCTAGAATAGATAATGTGTCAGAAGTCTACCTTTGGCACTGTAGGCTAGGTCATATCAATAAGAACAGGATAAACAGGTTGGCTCAAGAAGGAATTCTTGAAGTAGGTGATTGTGAATCACTTCCAACCTGTGAGTCCTGTCTTCTTGGTAAAATGACCAAATCACCTTTTACTGGAAAAGGTGAGCGAGCCAGTGAACTCTTGGGTCTGGTACATTCTGATGTATATGGACCCATGAGCTCAAGTACAAGAGGTGGATATTTCTACTTCATAACCTTCACAGATAACCTATCGAGGTATGGGTATGTCTATTTAATGAAGCATAAGTCGGAGTCATTTGAAATGTTCAAACTATTTCGAAATGAGGTAGAAAAACAAACTGAAAAGTGTATTAAAACTCTTCGATCTGATCGAGGAGGTGAATACCTTTCCAATGATTTTCTGACATATCTTGGGGAGAATAGGATTCTCTCTCAGTGGACACCTCCTGGAACACCACAGCATAATGGTGTATCTGAAAGGAGGAATCGGACCTGGTTGGACATTGTTCGATCCATGATGGGGTTTGCTAGTCTGTCGATCTCCCTCTGGGGATATGCGCTCGAATCGGCTTGTTACCTTCTAAATAGAGTTCCGAGTAAGTCTGTAACCAAAACGCCATATGAGATATGGATAGGACGTAAGCCAGTACTCTCGCACCTTAGGGTTTGGGGGTGTCCGGCTTATGTTAAGCATTTAATTACGGACAAGCTTGGACCTAGGTCTGACAAGTGTAATTTTATAGGGTACCCAAAAGAAATCAAAGGGTATTACTTCTATCTAGCTGATGAGCTAAAAGTGTTTGTCAGTCTTAAGGCAATCTTTTTGGAAAAGGAGTTCCTTGGTGAAGGGACTGTTGCCTCTAAGATCGAACTTGACGAAGTTCGATAGGTGAAAAAACTGACACAAGTTGCTGAACCTGATCTGGATTTGGTTAGATCAGATCCGGAACCCATTGTTCAAGCACCCTTAAGGCGATCTGGTAGAGTACCACGTCAACCAGACAGATACTATGGTTTCTTGGTCCGGGATGGCGATCCTATCGAACTTGATGAAAATGATGAGGATCCGATCACCTACATGGATGCAATGCAGAGATCCGACTCTGAAAAATGACTGGAGGCCATGAAATCCAAAATGGAGTCCATGAAGGTCAACGATGTGTGGACATTGGTTGACCCACCCGAAAGAGTAAAACCCATAGGGTGTAAGTGGGTCTTCAAAAGGAAGAGGGGCGCAGATGGAAAGGTAAAAATCTATAAAGCCCGTCTGGTTGCCAAGAGATATCGTCAACGTTATGGTATAGACTATGACGAGATATTTTCTCCTGTGGCAATGCTCAAATCCATTCGGATTATGCTTGCGATAGCTGCCCATCTGGACTATGAAATCTGACAGATGGATGTGAAGACAGCTTTCCTAAATGGAGAGCTGGACGAAGAGGTGTATATGATACAACCTGAAGGATTCACATCTACAGATGAGTCTAAGGTGTGCAGACTACAGAGGTCAATTTATGAACTTAAATAGGTATCCCGGAGTTGGAACATACGTTTTGATAGGACGATCAAGACGTATGGCTTCGTTAAAAACGGAGAAGAGCCCTGCATTTATAAGTGGGCTAATGGTCCAATAGTAGTATTTCTTGTATTGTATGTGGATGACATTCTCTTAATCGGGAATGATGTCCCTGCATTACAGGGAATAAAGATTTAGCTGTCATCACAGATCTCCATGAAGGATCTGGGAGAAGCTTCCTACATCCTAGGGATGAGGATCTATAGGGATAGATCTAAAAGGTTGCTTAGTTTATCTCAGTCCACGTACATTGATACTATGCTAAAGAGGTTCAGCATGGAGAATTCCAAGAAAGACTATCTTCTGATAGGCCATAGAATTTCTCTCTCAAAGAGGGATTGTCCGACAACACCTCAAGAGAGAGAGCGTATGGGTAGGATTTCATATGCTTTGGCAGTGGGATCTATCATGTACGCCATGATATGTACACGACCAGATGTGGCATACTCACTAGGGGTAGTGAGTAGATACCAATCTGATCCAGGGGAGAATCACTAGAAGGTTGTTAAAACCATCCTGAAGTATTTAAGAAATACTAAGGACCAGTGGCTTGTTTATGGTGAATCGGACTTGAGACTTATAGGGTTAACAGACTCTAGTTTTCAGTCTGATCATGATGACAGCAAAAGTGTGTTGGGATTTATTTTACCCTTAATGGTGGGCTATCTGCTGCAAAAGTTCCAAGCAGCACACAGTGGCTGATTCAGTTTGCGAGGCAGAGTATGTTGCTGCATCAGATGCTGCCAAAGAAGTAGTGTGGCTGAGGAAATTCATCATCGAGCTCAGAGTAGCACCCTCCCTTGTTGGTCCAGTTCTGCTCTACTGTGACAGCTCTGGAGCCATTACTCAAGCGAAGGAACCAAAGGCACACCAGCGGACGAAGCATATTCTGCGCCGCTACCATCTCATTCGAAAAATTATGGATCGAGGTGACGTCGATCTTCAGAAGATCGATGGGAAGGAGAACCTGGCTGACCCATTCACTAAAGCCATT